>NC_090190.1:26673726-26941226 GCF_024679245.1 Pseudorasbora parva | reverse complement strand
CTCTCTGGTCATCAGTCGCATGTCTGACGCGTCATCGGAATGCCGTCGCTCCAGGTACTATCAACACTGGAAATATCGCGAGACATTTGCACTCCAGCACGGGATCCCTGCACTTTGGGTTGGATACATTCCGTGGAGTGGATTCCAGTCTGCGCGGAGTGGATTTTAATGTTTTGTGTCCGGTCCAGAGACTCACCCCTCAGTCATTGGTTAAATTCGAACTTTTTAATACTCAATCCATCAGTAATAAATCTGTACTGATTGAAGAACACATTAGGGAGAAAGGACTTGACTTTATGTGTTTGACAGAAACATGGCATCAGCCGGAGGTGTATTCTGCCATAAATGAAGCCTGTCCCCCCGGATACAGTTACTTGGAAGCAGCTCGCAGCACGGGCCGCGGTGGTGGCCTAGCAGTCATCCACCGACAGGACCTGGAGTTGTCCCGCATTACGCTGCCTGTGACATCTTCATGCGAGTGTTTAGCATTTAAATGTAAGCCTCCTTTTCCAATGACTGTTGTGCTTATCTACGGGCCCCCTAAACACAATTCTGCATTCATTACGGAAATATCTGATCTTCTCACTACACTTTGTACTACCTCTACAAATATCATAATCCTGGGAGATATAAATATTCATGTTGACACTCCCTCATGTCATCCTGCTGCTGATTTTCTTCAGCTATTGGACACCCTCAACCTACAACAACATGTTGATGTCCCCACACATTCCAAGGGACACATACTGGATTTGGTCATCTCAAACTCAGCCCTCCTCCTCAGTAACCTGCAGGTCTATGATCTTGGAGTATCAGATCATAAGGTTGTGGCTATGGAGTTGCCCTTTCTGTCATCTCACACCAAACCTAAGCGACAGATCCACTATAGAAGGTTGAACAACATCAATGTGGATGTCCTAACCCAGGACCTTCAACATATCTCATCTGTCTCCTCCAGTTTTTCTGACTTCATTTCTGTTGCTGACTCTGTGGATTTTTATAACCAGTCCCTGAGCAGTCTTCTGGACCTCCATGCCCCGCTAATATCCCGGACAGTCTCATTCACGCGCTCAGCACCTTGGTACACTTGCGAGCTGCGAAAGATGAAGGCGGCGGGGCGTGTCCTTGAGCGGCGCTTCAAGGCCTCGGGACTTATTGTTCACAAACAGGCATACCGGGAACAAAAGAGGGCTTATGCAGAAGCTCTGCGAAACGCACGGTCACAGTATTATTCCACTATCATTAATACCAACCATGGAAACTCTAAACAACTTTTTTCAACTATAAACCACCTTCTTAAACCCCCTGCATTCTCCCACTCTGAGACAACCGAGGAAAGGTGTAATATGCATATTCATTTTTTCAAACAAAAAGTAAATAACATCCGCTCCAACCTTACTACTACTACTGCTCTGTCCCCTCAAATGGATGACCCACCATTGAAGATTGTCCAGCCCCTCTGTTCTTTCTCAAATGCTACACAGGAACAGGTAGAGGATGTCATCAAAAAAAATGAAGCCGACCACTTGTGCTCTGGATCCTTTCCCTTCAACTCTATTGAAGGCCAACCACTCTATAGTTTCTCCTTTTATTACCAAAATCATAAACCACTCCCTTACGGTTGGTCAGATCCCATCTACATTAAAAACTGCTGTCATCAAACCTTTACTGAAAAACCCATCCATGGATCCAGAAGTTCTCTCCAACTATAGGCCCATATCGAATCTGCCATTTCTATCGAAGGTCCTAGAAAAAATAGTTGCAGCACAACTTCATGTTCACCTCAAACACAATAACCTGTTTGAAAAGTTTCAGTCGGGTTTCCGCCCTGGTCATAGCACTGAAACAGCCTTGGTCAGGATCACCAATGACCTCTTGATGACAGCTGATACTGGTTCTCCATCTCTTCTCCTCCTACTAGACCTAACAGCTGCTTTTGATACAGTAGACCACAACATTATCTTACAACGCCTGAAATACAACATTGGACTCTCAGAAAAAGTTCATAATTGGTTTATTTCATACCTCACTGGTAGAACTGAGTATGTTGCCCTTGGAAAATGCAAATCACTCACCCAAAATGTCACCTGTGGTGTTCCTCAGGGCTCTGTGCTGGGACCCACACTGTTCTCTATGTACATGCTTCCCCTTGGAAAAATCCTTAGCAGACATGGTATATCATTCCATTGTTATGCTGATGACACACAGCTTTATCTACGGACAACCCCAAATTCCTCTGCTCCCCTGCCAACATCCACACTGACCACCTGCCTGGAGGAGATAGAGACATGGATGAACCTCAATTTCCTACAGTTGAACTGTTCCAAAACTAATGCTATCTTAATTGGTACGCAACATCAGCTTCGCTCTTCAATCATCACTGGCATTACTTTCTCTGGCCAAAATATCACCCTTTCCACATCTGTCAATAATTTAGGGGTCAAAATGGATTCTCAGCTCACCTTTGACACCCACATAAAACACCTCAGCAAGACTTCCTTCTTCCACCTCAAGAACATCGCCAAACTCCGTCCAACTCTCAGCCTGGCTTATGCAGAGAGGCTCGTCCATGCCTTTGTCTCCTCCAGGCTGGATTACTGTAATGCACTCCTCATCGGGATCTCTGGCAAAAGCATCCAGAGGTTGCAATACATCCAAAACAGCGCTGCCAGAATCCTGATGAGGGTGCGCAAGCATGAACATATCACCCCTATCCTGAAATCTCTTCACTGGCTACCCGTCTGGTTGAGAATTGAATACAAAGTTTCACTCCTCACCCATCAGTGTATTCACGGACATGCCCCCCTTTACCTACAGGAACTTATCACCTATCCGACTTCTTCACGCACCCTTCGTTCGGCAAACACAAACACCCTCCAAGTTCCGAGAACAAAACTTTGCAGCATGGGTGGTAGGGCCTTTTCATCGGCAACTCCGAGGCTGTGGAATGCCCTGCCGGACTACCTGAGGGCCCCACAGACTATTGACGTTTTTAAACGAAACCTTAAAACATATCTTTTTACACAAGCTTTCGAATAAATGTGTTTTATAGGTTTTATTGTGTTATATGTATATATATATATATATATATATATATATATATATATATATATATATATATATATATATATATATATATATATATATATATATATATACATATGTATGTATGTATATGTATATGTATATGTGTATATATGTATATGTATATATATATATATGTGTGTGTGTGTATGTGTGTATATGTATATGTATGTATGTATGTGTATGTATATATATATATATATATATATATATATATATATATATATATATATATATATATATATATATATATATATAATTTTTATTTTTATTTTATTTTATTTTTATTTTTAAAAGTGGCTATTTACTACCACTTGGTGTTTTGTAGCACTTTGAGATTGTAAAAATGTAAAGTGCTTTACAAATAAAATTCATTATTATTATTATTATTATGTTTAATCCACAAGCATTCTGAGAATTATTCCTGTCGTTCACATCAATCTAAAAGTTGTTCTTTTAGGCTAGGTGATTTTTATTCAAAGATTTAAAAGTATAAGCTATGTAGCCTATTGTATCTTTTTTTACTAGATAAAAACATTAAAAACATATCGCAATAAATAATTACTCTGTTTAGCCTATGAATGGGCAATCCGATCCAGTCCGCGCTGTCATTAGAGTGTGATAGCCAAACTTAACCCTTGATTAACCAGCGGCACTATTTGCTATTTATCTTATTCCAATCCCATGCATTTTTACAAGATTTTTTATTTGTTCTATTTTTTATATCTTTGCATTATATATGCAAATGTTTACTCATTAGAAATAATCTTATCTTGTTCATATAATTCAGTGTCACCTATCAACCTGTAAGTTTTGCTGCACACCAATGAAGATACTCTTTACTAGCCGTATTGTGTCCTTAATAATGGCATCAGAATGCAACCAAAGCAAATGATGGTAATAAGAAGATGGCTATAATTAATTGTAAATCATCCAAAATAAATGCCATGATCATTAGATTTTATAAAGGTGTTACTATATTGATTTTGCAAATAGTGATCAGCAACCAAATATTGATAATATGGAAGTTACTGCCTTTTGCCTTGGCATGACTCCACATTTTTTGCAGACAATACAAAGGCAGAGTGCCGTAACTTCAAAATAGGGGTCAAAAGTCAAGTTTGAGTAAAAAAAAAGTGTATGTAGATAGTTGTCATCAGGGGCGTAGGAGCGACTTTGACATTGGGGGGGACATTTTCGCCGCTATGAATCAACGTCCATCCCACCAACATAATAGTAACAGTAGCCTATAGTGACGTGGTACAAAATGTATAGAATCACAAACAGCAAATAAATAAACAAAATCATCAGTTTATCATCTGTTTAAATCATCTGTTTATTATTACACAAATATTGAAGTTGGGAAACATAAAAGTGTACAAACCCCTCCTGTAATTGCAGGCAGAAAGGAAAGTAGCACTTTAAAAGGCAAATATTTGATTCGTAACCCCCAAAAAATACAACAGTAGAAATATCCTTTAAAAATGTTGTTGTTATTATAAATAATCTCCCATTGAGTGGATGGGCCCCAGTGCAGGCTATTAGGCCCCCCCTAACCTAGCATGTACCACTTTAGGTTTAGGTTTCATTTCTATATCAGGATATCGGTTGTTTATTATTATTTACAAATCAAATATGAATGGCTTATTCTGTGTCACCGTAGGGCCTACATCCCTTAATCGTAAAAAAGACACTCTTTTATAATCACAAAGATTCCAAATGTGAGTTATTTAGGGGGGTTCGGGGGCATGCTCCCCCGAGAAAATTTAGATTTCTAGGATCTACATATGTGCATTTTAAGATGTTCTGAAGGCCAAAAAAGTAGATAACAATATTACTAAAGACTCATCAAGATGGACATGTTGACATAGGCTACTTTTTTGTGAGTTTGTCCGTTCAAACGCAAGACTTGAAAGAGAACTCTATATTTGCGCGCTGTGAGACTGCGCGCTTTCGGAAGAGTGCAGAGACAGATGTTCTCATTCGCGTCTTCTGGCACTACACGTGGGTGATGATGGTGAAAATGACTGTCCATATTCCAACCTAAGGCAGCACTCGCATGCATTGAACAAAGTTTATAAAGAGAGACCGTTTTGCCCACGTTTTTCTTTTATAATCGCTGGTGTTAGTGTATCACTGAGGAGCCTGTGCGTGTATACATCACGAGAAACATAAACAAAGTATTATTTTCAAGTTACAACCCATAGATGCGTCATTATATGTGAGATGAACCACATCTTTAGACCAGGACGCAGGTCGCGGTTTCTGTTTGCGTCATCACATTTCGGACGTATTGTTTCGGTGATGAAAGTCTTTCGGCCAAGAATGCACCGAGAATGCACATGGTCCATTTTCGGCCAAATATTTGATGCATCCCTAATTAAAATAATTAATAATAATAATAATAATAATAATAATAATAATAATAATAAATTACATTATGGGCTATTATTTAAACATAAATATGACACTAAATAGGCTACGGTTTCTTTAACCCTCTGGCTGAAGAACGCACCGGCGAGTTCTGATGTTTTTTTCCCCATCACGAGTCAAGACGGGGGATAGCCTATAACTCGCAATACTCCGTAATTTTTGGCCATACCGATAAATGTGAGACATAATTATAAACTATTAATTGTCTACTTTTATTTGTGTATACTCACATAACAACAAAACTTTGTGCTTTAGTAAAATAAATTAAAAAGGTGCGCTTTCTATCTGTGAGAATCTGAAACTCGGTGAATACATGACATAAACATGAAACACACGTCTAAAGAAAGATTGAAATCGCTAGATTTAAATCAAATAATTCACATTTTATAGTGAATTGTGGAGCTCACTGGCATAGAGCGGAATATCTAGCGGAGCGTCACGCAACTGTGCTCCGCTCACATGCTGAAAAAGGTGGTCAGTAGCCTATCCTAAGCGTGACGGTAGAGCGCGACAGCCGTGTGAAATCATGTCGATCCAAACCTGTAAATATCTTAAAATTGTGTCCGAAGATGACCGAGGGTCTTACGGGTTTGGAACGACATGAGGGTGAGTAATAATGACCGAATTCAAATTTTTGTGTGAACTAACCCTTTGACTTTGTAATGCCGTTTTCTGTACAGTATAGCCAAATGCTTGCGTACTCGCCTTTCAATTATACAATGCATTGGAAATTTGGAATAGCACGTTTCTTTGTTTCATATAAGATTAAAGTTGGGAAACTTAAACTTGTAGATTCTATTTGAGATTGATTGTATATGAATGCTAATGCATCACAAAAATCCCGTGCTCTATGCACTGCCATTAATTTTTGCGGTAAACACAAATCCGATCAGTTACTCCAGGTGGCTTCCACTTGACGTGAACAAATATAAAGTGATCTGCTTGATCGCATCACGGTGATCGCATAATGCCAAGTGTAAACGCAGCCACAATAACTTACCTCTACAGTAGATTATTTCTGATTACAAGCAAATACATAACAAGTAAATCACATTAGACATACAGCTATTACAGTAGACGCCAATGTCATATGCAGTCAGACTGGATATTTATGAAGCATTCAAGGCTTGGTCAGTCGCACACTCTTTCTTTTTGCGCTGGTGTCATGTGCTCTTTGTTTGATTGTTAATATATCATGTTATCCAAGAATACTATGTCAAAAATGTGTTTTTCTACTGAGTAGTGCTCCATACTATCTACAGCAAGACCGATAAACAAACACTGGAAGTTAACTTCGGGCCAGGCGCGTAACCGTAGCAACGCGCGTGCGTTATGAAGCTGGTGATTTGCGAATGATTATTCAAGCATGAAATCACTCTGGGTTTGACTGGCAAAACCGAATATCTTCTTTGTTGCGCTTTCAAAATAAAAGTTCCAAATGTTACAGTTTTTGTCCCTGCGTATAGGCTAATTTTTGGGTGGGACACATGCAGCATTTTCCAATATTGAGGGGGACACGTCCCCCCCGTCCCCCCCGGTTCCTACGCCAGTGATTGTCATTACTAAAACATCTAAATGCCAGATTTCCAGTGTCCTACCTATAACTAATTTGGCTGGACAACAAAAAATCTTTAAAGTCATTTTTCTCAGTTCCACACTCCAGTGAGTTAAGGTCTTTTGCCTTTGTAGGGCGGCGGAGCGTTTTAAATCAGTTTTGATCGTTATATCTTTGTGAGTAGAGTCTATAGAAAAAAAACGAACCGGATTGGTCCTTGCAACATGGAGCTGTTAGTCCCGTGGGAATGCCGTTGTAGCCGGAAAAAAGGCAAACAGTCCAGTTGGGAAAAGTGTTGTGTGTGTAAAGAGGCTCTGTTCATCGGGTCGTCGGTTCTCAGTATCCAACGTGTCCGAAAGAAACATTTTTCTATTCTGTACTGCTGATCCGGCACGTTCAGTTACACGCGCATGCTTAGTATCAGCTGTTCGTGAGTTCATCAGCTCTCTCAGCAAAACATGTCTCAGTTCAGTAAATGGTTGGAGTTACAACATATAATTCAAGACATTCGTTTATTTCTATTCGGAGGTACTGTCACTCATGTCAGAAAGTGAGTAACTAAAGTAACTTGTGGGATCAGTGCTAATTTGAGACGCGATCCGTTTAGAATGATTTAGTCCGACTTGATGAACTGGTTCACCCGGTTCACTAAAAAGAACCGGTTCAAAAGAACGATTAGTTCGTGAACTGGACATCACTAGAGTGATGATCTGATTGGGCTCACAAGTGAAGAAACAATGGTTTGTGTATGGGCCTTTCCCAATTGTGGCAACAGAATGTGAAAATTTGCAGCGAACACTTTGACAAGGATGACACAACACACTTACACAGACACAACTCCGTGGGCCGGTTGAAGAAAAATGCCATTCCGTGGTCAAAGATGGGTGTAACCACTATAGAGGTAATGTAAACTTTATTTATACTTCCATTTGGGCACACACAGCTTGAGGAAAGATGTGCAGTAATAAAATAATCATGCTTTACACACACAACGCTCTTCCCAACTGGACTATTTGCCTTTTTTTTCCGGCTACAACTGATAAACTGAGTTCCCACAGGACTTCAGCGCAAGATACAACTAGCTGTCTAAAACACTATTTAGGTGAATTTAAACAATGGCTAAGTGGCTTAACACATATCATTGTCATCCAAGGGACCTGTTCATGTTGGACAGACAATTTAATTGCATTTTGTGTCTGTTAAGAGGCACAAAAACACCCTTTACTTTTATGCCCTCATAGATGCCGGTTTAGCTGAGTGGGGGCTCTGGGCATTAACTGTAATAGCTCCATGTTGCAAGCACCAATCCGGTTGTTTTTTGTTTTTGTTTGTTTTGTTTTTCTATAGACTGTACTCACAAAGGTATAACGATCAAGATAAACTTAAAAAATTCCCGGAGTTGTCATTTAAGCTTATATTACTTAGTCTTAGCACACTTGTAAGAATCAGCAGCTGTATATTGCAGCAGCTGTCATTTCAGACATGGGGTATTTACAACCATAAGTATATACGTGTTAGCCTGGTTTTACCAGACTCTTGAACAGTTCATTTGTACATAGAGTCTGGCCTCTCTCCTTTGACAAGGGTTTATTTCCGCGAAAGCGGGCACCCTGTTGAGGTTTAAAACTATTGGATCTGCCCTGAGTCACTCTTGATCTGCCATAACCAATCTGCCATAACCAATCGCGTTTGGTCGTGACGTATGTCATGCACCCTTCGCCTGTTTCACTCATGGAAATCCGACAAAATAAAAGTGCACATGTGCATGCCACCTCAGTAATAAAACTATAGGATAAAATCTAAAACTTGTGCATTCGGATTATTATTTATTCACGCCACGGTGGAGAGGAGAGTTTTGTGATCGGGAACGCGGCGCTCACGTGGTCCGTAACATCATTGTATGCTGTAAATAAAATGTCTGCTTGGTATGATAATAAATGCTGCTAGAAATAACTGACCAATTCAAATGTTTAAGTGCTTTTATTTTAATTTGTTTGAGCGGTGATGAAATATATTGCTCTTCTAAATACTTGCCAGCATTTTAAGGACATGCAAGTCTATAAATGCATCCTAATAACAGCAAAGCAACCATATGGTGTTCTGCAGTGGTCAAAAATGATTACAAACAGTGAATTTTGAAGTGATATATTGTTGAAAACTCAAAGATGTGATGTCGGACAGCTATTACATCAACACGACCTTGCGTTTGTCAAAAGCAGTAGGTAAGTTAACTCGGCCGGGGATTTTTACGCGGGTGGTGAGAGACGGACGGCAATAAAATAAATAACCAGTCCCTGTAACTTAAATGATGGCAATACCTTCCGACCCCACGAGAAACAGTTCCCGTCCGAATAGCTTCAGACAACTAACAAAGCGATCTGGAAAATCAAACTTTTCCCGAATTTACCCTGTTGGAGGGCCACAACATCATGGCCACCAACAAACCCCAGCAAAGACTGTTATTTCTCCGGCTTTAACTTCTGGATATTCGGCAGCAGTGCCACAATGCAATGAATGGTTTAGTTTGCATCTTTCTCCGCTGCCATTACTGAACTACATCTCAAACTAGCGCTCGACATCAACGTCATCGTTCTCAGCCACTCCCTCTGTTCGCTGATTGGACTGGTAAAAATTTGTTCGGAGAAAACCTAAGACTACACAGCAGTCCCAGACGTAGTACTGAAGGAAAATGAAAATTGAGCGGAAGTACGTATGAGGGCAGAGCCAGGCTATATATGTGTAACCATGATGCATAAATCTGATCTATATACTGCTGCAGAGGTGTCAAGTAACAAAGTACAAATACTTCGTTAACTTACTTAATAGGGGTGTAACGATACGCGTATTCGTATTGAACCGTTCGGTACGAGGCTTTCGGTTCGGTACGCGGTACGCATTATGTACCGAACGGTTCTTGAACTAATTAATTAGATTTGGAAAATAAAAAAGTGTGTGAAATATAATAATATGCGTTCAACAAGGTAGCCCAATAACCAAAACGACATAACAGGCAATGCCCCTGACACCGCCGAAGTGAAAGAAAAAAAAAAAACACCAAATATGTTTTAGGCTGCTCAGTCAGGTTCTCGCTTACTCAGTAGCGAGAGGTCTCTCACTAACAGGTCTGGTGTTTGGGTGAAATTTGGATTATTTGTAAGCTATGATGGTGTTGGCAAGAGTGATTGATTAAAAAACAACGGTATGTCGCATTTGCTGATGGTACAGCAGCGGGAATAATTCATGTCTTGTCAATCAACTCATTTACGCCGACAACAAGACGATAAACAGGAGAAACAGCCACAAACTATCCCACAAACTATCCCCGCAGCATTTAGACCGACATTTCCAACTTATTCAAATGGCAAAAGACATCACCACGGCGAGTGGTCCATTTATAGCCGCGGATATGAGACCTAACGCCCGTTTCACACATACTCCGTCTGCAGTGTGTGTGCGGTGCATATTTTTTTCAGTACCCATGTTTATGGATTACAGCTTTCACACTGCACGCGGATGCAGAATTGCAATTCTGACGAGGCATGTTCAGTAAAAACTTTTGGATTTTAAATAAAAAATAATGAATCAATGCTGTGTTTGTGGTATGCAACAGCGGATCAGTTGCGGACTGCAAACGCAGCATATGTGAAAGCACTACAGGATGTGGGGCTCCTGCAACGCACACGCAACGCAACACGCACCGCACACGGCAATGTAAAGAGCAAAGAGCTAATGTCTTATTCCTGTAACTACATAGAAGATGGGTAAAGTATAGCTCCATCATTGTTCAATGAAAAAAAAAAATCATACTTTGTTAGTTTTAATAAAAAAATAATAAAAAAGGTAATTTATCTGCCATTTTATTCTTTTTGCTGTATCTAAAACATACCGAACCGTACCGAACCGAACCGTGACACCAGTGTATCGCATCGAACCGAACCGTTACACCCCTATTACTTAAGTAGAAATTTTGGGTATCTATACTTTACTGGAGTAATTATTTTTCTGCCTACTTTTTACTTCTACTCCTTACATTTTCACGCAATTATCTGTACTTTTTACTACTTACTTTTTAAAAATAGCCTCGTTACTCCTCTTTTATTTCATCTTGTTTAAAAAAAACTATGCAGATAAATCGCGTCATCCGGATAGTGTGAATTTGATTGTGGTTGGATGAGAAGTGTAAACATATACCATTCCAACACCCTATTGGTTACTACGCGATCCATCGAGCCTGCACATTAAAGCCCTGCATTTATGCCCGAGCCCGACGGGCCCCGACTTTTTTACGCCCCTAGGGCCGGGCTTCGGGCCAATTTTCACATCATACCTAAACGTGGGCCGGGCTTCGGGCCTTTTTTAGGCTTATCCTTCGTTTTATATTCATTTTATTAATTAAAAGAAGCAATGAGATGTTCTGCGCTGGTGAAAAACAACACGAGACCATAATAGCTAACGCGACTGTCAAGATGGGTCACACAGTGTTCAGAGCATAGGTTCAGAGTCCGCGCCAGCAGCAGCCCGCGTTTCTTGTGAGCGTAGCGTTTCTGTTGCGTGTCATCCGCGGAGAGTCTGCTGCTATTAATGTACAGTACAGGGAAGCCCTATACTTCATGTTAAATATAAATATATTGCCTATTGATACAGCAAAGACAATGTCGGCAGTAGCCAGCCCATACCATGGTATTGACGGCAAAAGGCTACAGAATATTTCGTTCTGTATTGACAGGTTTAATATTTCAAAATCGATAATTAGCCTATGTTGTTTTTTATTATTACAATTAGGCCTATATCTGCATTTATATTAACCTACAGACTTTCAAACATGAAAATGTCATTTTTATTAATATGTATTCGTGTCAAAATGGCATATAAAAATCTTTTACTATTATATTTCGCCTGGAAACACTTCCAACACGCTTGCGTGTCGCGTGAAAATAGGCGTCTCTTCTATTTAAAGCATGCACGCGTTTTCCACACGGCTCCGACCGAAGCAGGCAGTATCTGGTTGTTTAAACCACATGTATAAATTTTACTCCTGGCAAGCGGATAAAAATAAATGTGCGAGAGCGTGACATGTTGTAGTCAGATAGATATGATGGTGCTGCAACACTCATCTTCAATAAAAATGAATGAGACTACATGATCTTACCAGTGTGCTTAGGTCGCTCTCTCTCTTATGTGGTCTTTGAATTTGAAATGAGCTGCTGAATAAAATGCATCTAATCTTATGCTTTCGTTGCTGTAAACTCCGTTAAATGAGCATATACCACGGGAATTGAAGATGGGATTTACATTCATTTTGCGTAGGTGTAAGGAAGGCTGTAAGACAACCTGCATGTTCTTTTTTTATTTTTATTTGTTTAGCTCCGTTTGCGAGAGCCGCAAGCAGAATCAGCCTGCCTCAGCTCGTCAAAAATGCCTTTTACTGTGGTGGTAATAGTAGGCGAAATTAACTAACATTGTGATGCTTGAAGTGTTTTATATCTATGGATTTTAGGCAAGACAAATCAAGAGTTGATTTGAGAGACTAAATTGATTAAATATGCGGTTAGCTCACTGTCGGCCTCTAGCCGCTTGGTCGTCACTTAAAAAAAAAAAACTTTAATTTAACAAACAAAAAAATGCTCTAAAAAATTTTCTAAATTAGCTTAATAAAGAAACGAAACGAAATATAACTACGTTGACATTAAAAACAATGTAAAAAAAAAAAAAAAAACACGGACTCCAGTCGGACTCGGGCCGAGAATTTTGATAAGCTGTCGGACACGGGCCGGGCTAGGGCCTAAATTTGAGGCCCGTGGAGGGCTCTACTGCACATGACTCAAAGCACAAATCACACGCGGTGTTGCCAGATTGGGCGGGTTCCAGCGGACGAGCATGCACTTTCAGTCAATCAGCGATCAGCAGGCAGACGCGCTCATTCATGACAGCCAGGTTTTTAGCGCGATAACTCGTCGTAGGTGTATTCAAGTGATCGCTATGCTAAAGTGGCATACATACAGTATATATATATATAAAAGCCGTTTCTACAGAAAACGTGGATTACACCTGTGACTCGAAGACTCTTTATAAATATAATCATGATTCCTGTCCATCATAATATACACACTCAGGAAATCTGCAACTAGCAACCCCAACAGCTGCTGAAAGAGGTTTGAATCAATGATGAATCAGTTTTGATTGGGCTAAGTGCATGTTCTATGAACTTCACAAGGGTACTGTAGTTTTGTCAGAGCAAAGCTAAGCGCATTGTTGTTGTTGTTTTTTGTCTGCGGATTATTGTACAGTATCAATGAATTACGCAATTTGGCAGTGGCATGGGCGTAGATTACGGGGGGGGACGTGTCCCCCTCACTTTTAATAAAATGTATTTTCGTCCCCCGCACTTTTATTGGGTTTCACCGATTCTAGTCGACCCGCTCCGAGCGGGATTCGAACCAGCGTTACCCTGCGCGGCGACGGCCAAATTAACAAGGACGCTAAAGACAGCCTTCTCTAATCTCGGTTGATAGAGCGCTTTTTGAGGTCACGGGCAAGTGTATTTACATAGAAACCAATGTGAATACATTAAGATTTAAAATCAGAGACAAAAAATAATCTATGCATGACCTGTCATTTTATTCGCATCTAAATATGAGGAGGGCGCTCTCACAGAAAGTCCAAATTCCAAAAGCGGATTCGTAGAAGTAATACCCTGTCACATTTTCACATGTAATATTGTGAAATATTATTACAAATTAAAACAGCTTTTTTCCTATGTGATCAAAGCTGAATTTATCATTACTCCAGTCTTCAGTGTCACATGATCCTTCACTAATCACTCTCATATGACGATTTTATAATCAACAAACATTTATGATTATTATCAGTGTTGAAAACAGTTGTGCTGCTTTAAAATGTTGTGGAAACCATGATACATTTTATTTTTCAGGATTCTTTGATAAATAGAAAGTTCAATGACAGCATTTATTTGCCAGCATTTATTTGCATTTATTAAATAAATTATTATCTTTTGTAATATTAACAATATCACTTGTGATCAATTAAATGCATGTCTGATCAATAAAAGTATTAATTTCTCTCTTTTTTTAATTTTACCACAAATGTTTTGATGGTTTCCACAAAATTTAAGCATCACCATGAGCAGCGCAACTGATAATAATTATAAATGTGTGTTGATCATCAAATCCTTATATGAGAATGATTAGTGAAGGATCATAGGACAATGAAGACTGGAGTAATGATAATAAATTCAGCTTTGATCACAGGAATAAATTGCATTTTACTATATATTCACAGAGGAGGAAAGTGGGCTGGTTTTGTTGAGCTTTGAGCCCTGCACAGGCCCTGCACAATCCTATGACACACTCCTGCAGTCATTAAAATAGTTCAGCTTTGTTTGTAATGTCCAAGTAGTTATATTTCGTTTAGTTTCTTTATTAAAGTTAATTTAGAAAAATTTTTGGATAATTTGTTTGTTTTTTGTTTTTTTAAAGTGACAACCAAGCAGTCAGCGGCCGACAGTGGGTATGAGTTTAGGGGTGTAAAAAAGTCAGGGCCCGTAGGGCTCTAAAGCGTCGTCAATCTGGCAACACTGATCACACATGTAGCCTACATTTACATTCCAATAAAGGTTATTGATAACATTACTTATAGGCAACTAGTCATCATATCTTCCGCTTCAGGAAACACATGTCAATGCTTAGCAGTACACATAATGGTATATTTCCATTGTACTAAAATGCATTCATTTTCAATGGGTAGGCCTATATATGCAGCTGAAACAGTTAGCCAGTGCCTCCCAAATTTTTCAACATTAACATTTTAATATAACATTATAGTCATTATGGCCTTTAGAAAAGTGTTTTTCTTGAGGAGGTGGGGTAGTGCACTATAGGCCCCTGTGGTGTGGCCTGAGCTTTTGTCTTTAATGGCATTTTTTTCCTTACATTACTTTTACTTTTATACTTTAAGTAGTTTTGAAACCAGTACTTTTACACTTTTACTTAAGTAAAAAGCTTGAGTTGATACTTCAACTTCTACAGAAGTATTTTTAAACCCTAGTATCTATACTTCCACTTGAGTAATGAATGCGAGTACTTTTGACACCTCTGCTGCCAGTCATTGTGGCTGCGCCATCCGTGCAAATGCCTACGCAATTTATCCAATCCAGCCCATTCTGTGAGAAATAGCCATCGAGGCAACAGAAACACTCATCCGCTATCGTCCGTGTTGGAAGCTCATTGCACATCAGCAGGCCCGTCATGACAAGGCAAGCAAACCAAGCAATTGCTTGGGGCCCCTAACTGGCCTGGGTCCCCAGGACAAGGACAGGTTAAGAATAAAATGCAACAACAAACTGTGTGAGTGCCCCTTTGATAGTCAATGTAATAATCGGGATCCCCCTCAAGGGGGACCCTCTCAGTAGTCGCTGTTAGCTGCTGCCGGCAAAATACAAAACCTCCTCGGCAGTCATGAAATCACAGACAGCACAAAATATGCATTCACACTAATGCACAGATCTCTTTTAAAACATAAGATGTGGTTTGTCCTGTCTTTTTAATCCCTTAAGACATTATTGACTGTTTAAATTAATTATGCATCATAAAAGCATTTTGAGTGCACAGCCGCATGTGCAAACACTCTTCATAAAGAGTGCGCGAGCATTTGAAACTGAAAACCTTCTGTAAGCGAGTTTCCTATTTTTAATATACAAGCCCACTGCATTCCAAACCACATAAATTAAGCCTTAGTAGAGCATTTGTAAGGAAAATACTGGCGGGCGAGAACACACTCAAGTATGTCGGGTGTATGTAAATGTTCCAACATCAAGCGAAGTTTCTGATCACTAGGGACAGGCTCCAGAAGGGAACAGAATCTCATTGAGCCCCATGTTCAAATTCCCAACTTTACAGCAGAAAAAAACATGTTTTGCAGCCTGGTACAAATTGTGGTTTTGGTCTATGCAGCTAATTTTTCCCTTCATGACAACTCTGTGGGTGGTGAATTTTTTTTATAACTCATTCGTTTACATTATATAAAGCCTTAAAGTTCTGCATAATTAAGGCAGTGGTTACGTTGAGTGGCAGGTGGATAGCCATTTATCTGCTGTCTATAGTCAATGGGCCCTATTTTAACGATCTGAAACACAAGTGTCAAAGCACGGAGCGCAATTAAATTTGTGGGCGGGTCTCGACGCTGTTGCTATTTTCCCGGCAGGATAAATGGCTCTTGCGCCCGGCGCAAATCTAAAATGGGTTGGTCTGAAGTAGCTTCATTATTCATAGGTGTGGTTTGGGCGTAACGTGAATAAACCAATCAGAGCGGCATCCTACATTCCCTTTAAAAGCAGGTGCGCAAGTTCCATTATGGATTGTTATTATTATGGCGTATTTACCAGGCGCACGCCAGGAGCGGTTCACAGCCGACGTGACTGATGTTCTTGTAAGAGCAGCCCTTACGAAACAAAAATATATTGCAGTATATTGGAAAATTTCATGCAATACATTAGGAAATATTTTAACATATATGGGAATTAATATTTATATCTTTCAATATATTGCAATATATTGAAAGCAGCAATCATTTGTATATTTTGCAATATATTACATGAATATATAATATATTTTATAATACCATCAATATATTATTCCATATATTTACAATATATTAAAATATATTTCAACTAATATATTGGTAAATATATTTTCCTTTCGTAAGGGAGTGAAAGACAGAGAAGTTGTGTTGTATGGGGATGGGAGAAACCCACCCAAAATAGCGTCGGTTGAACAGGCGTCGGTTAAACAGTTTTTTATTTTTTTAGTCGATTTTTTTTCTTGGTTCTTGACGGACAAACCAATTTGTCAGATGTCCTTAAATATATATATATATATATATATATATATATATATATATATATATATATACGTCTTGCCACTATTGGGCAAACAGGTCTAATCCTTAATTTGTAAGCTAGATTTATGCCAATTTTTTCACATCTTCGTGGCACACCACAATGTGCTAATTTTTTTTTTTTGTGTAACAATTTATGATTTGCAAAAATAACTGTTGCATCTGTGTAGATTTCATGAGCAAAGTGTATGCGCGTTGTGCACGCTATACATTTTGGTCAAGCATGCGCCCTTAAAATAGCATAATGAACAACGCGCCACTGACTTTAGACCAGGTTTTTTCTGGTCAGTGGCGCAACTGTTTAATGGAACAGCAAAATAGCACCAGGGATTGTTTGCGCCGGAACACGCCTCCTTTTTTGCGCTGAACCGCCCAGGGAGCACAAGTTCATTCACTAGTTTAGCGACGTGCTTCTGTGGAGGGAAAAGCGCGCTTTGCGCGGGTGCAAAATAGGAATGACACATGCGTCGGTGTACAAAGTCAATTGCGCTGGGTGCAAGATAGGGCCCATTGTGTCACATAAGCTCCACCCACATCCTGCCTCTTTGCCCATTTTCTGTTATCCGGGAGTGACGCGCCATGACACGCTAACAAGATGCCAATGGCCAGCTCACCCCTACTTTACGCTTAAGAATGGCTTATTAGAATCCTATGCAGGGCTGGCCCAAGCCTTCATGGGGCCCTAAGCAGAATTTTATTTGGGGGCCCCTCTGTGATTGACTATTGTCAATTCTCAATAATAATCACACACCCATGATCAATTTATTAGTTGTAGCGGTGTTGCTTACATCATGTCTGTCTGTCATGTTTTTACCCTTATACGTTTTTTAATTGTAACAGTAGCAAACCCACAAGAGTGCTCAGGTGTTCATTTGCACCTTAATATTCAAAGTCTTACAGTACAGTTCAGACTGGGATATGTATGATTTTTATAAAATATTGTTAAAAGAAGTCTATGCTAAATATGCTCACAATTTTTTACCCCAAGATTCTTTGATGAATAAAAAGTTCAAAAGAACATTTATCTAAAATAGAAAGCTTTCAAAGAATCATACTTTTTTTCTACACAACTGTTTTCAACATGATAAAAAAAGAAAGGTTTCTTGAGCAGCAAATTATCATGAGAATGATTTGTGAAAGATCATGTGACACTGAAGCATCATGGTGTAATGATGCTGAAAATTCAGCTTAGACCTACAGGAACACATTACAATTTAGGCTACTTGATATTCATATCACAAGAATATTATATATATCATATATTATTGCAATTTAAGATAGCTGTTTTCTATGAGTGATTATTTCACAATTTAACTGTTTTCACTGTATTTTTGATCAAATAAATGCAGCCTTGGTGAGCATAAGAGACATCTTTTAAAACGAGAAATGCTGGTGGATTTCTTTCAAATATTAAACATTTTATTTTGGTGGAAACATGAAGGAAGACATTAGTCCTTCTATTTGTTGACAACAACATATTTATAAATTATTCTTATTACGAATTTGGGAACGCTTTTTGGAGAAGAACGAATTTGCATTCTCATATAATATATAATATATATATATAATCTTTAGCGACTCAAACATAGGCTATAGCACTTGCAGAGAAGCATTTACTGTGAACAAAAACATGATGCAGCATGTCAAAAAAGATATTTGCAATAAACCAAATCACATACTCAAATCCATCCATTCATAAAAAGGTTACCGCCGGGCAACTGACGAGCAGCACCTTTTAAGCGGCAATTTATTTATTTTTCCTCGCACTGTGGACTTTGAACCCTGACGAACAAGCTAATCCAGACGATGGCACTGCGAGTTTGTGCGCGCTGTCAGAATCAATCCGTGCATATATTAGAAAACTTAACATTTTGTAGTTTATTTAGTAATTGTTAAATGCCATTTTGCGATTTCGAACAAAGTAACATGTAGCCATTCATGCATGCAAGTCATTTCCTGTGCTCTTGGGGGACCCCTGGTGGCCAAGGGGGGCCCGCTTAGTTCGCTTATGCCTTGGGCCGGTGTTGTGCCAAAATTCGACTGCTTGCCAGAATCAGACTGACCTCCGCGTGCACGCGGATGACGTCATTTGTTTACATCGGTGCAGCCAATGAATGTTTGTGTTGCCTTTTATTTTTTATTTTTTTATTTATTGTATGTGGTTATTGCGTCCTTATGTTGATAAACATTGTTTGTTAAATGTCTTGAGAACATACTGAATTGTTTTGTATTTTTGAAATTTAATTTAAAAAAGATGAATAAATAAATACATAATACATAATATGTTCTTCAAAGCTTCTTGTAACGTTAAAAAAACATTAAGAAATAGTAAAAAGTATAGCCTAAAGTTGAACTGAAACGAATACTCCACTTAGGGATATGGTGTTGTTGTTGTATTGGTTTTATCAACGCAAAGTATAAGGGAATGTGAATTAACCCTAACATCCTAAGGACATTTTGTGTGTGTGGGTTTTCTTTTTTTAAATGTCCCCATGTTAGTGCCAGATGCATACATTTTTGGCAGAAGTGTGTATTTTTATAGGAATGTTTATATTCCACCCGTATATCCTTTCCTAAATATTTGACACAATAAACACAGTTACACTAGTAGGGCCTTAATGACAAAATGTCCCCATTGAAAACAGCTATTTTTTTTTTAATCAAAGGCCATTTAGCCATTTTTTGGCCATTTAACTAAAAAATTATGTGGACTTTGTTCAAAACTAAATGTTTATATCTTTACCAGATGGCACAAGCATGGTTTGGCCTATACTTGCTTTATCCTGTTTTCTGCTTCAGCTGTATTATACTGTAGCTTGATTAAATTATGCAGCTATAATTGTGTGGGTAGGCTATGTTGGTGCAGATATCAGAGTGTAGTTATGTGCGTACTAAAAAAATTGTGTGCATGTAATGTTTGAGAGAGAAATGATACTGTACTACGAATAACTAATCCCACATGTTTCCCAGTTGAGCTTTGCTAGCATCTAATGGAAAATGTTTAGTATACTGCGCCCAAATACAATCTGACTGAAAGCTCACTTTTTGAGAGATCAACCTTAAATGTAGAACACAATTGTTTAGATTTATTTGATTTTTTCAAAGATTTTTTACGGAAACCGTATTACATTTGTCTTTCATGATTTTTTGAATAGAAATAGAAAAATCTATTTTTTAAAGAATGTTAATGTAACAGCTGTCACTTATGATCAATTTAATGTATCAAATTTATTTGAATGTGTATAACAAAGATATCACATGAAATACTATAGACCTATTGCTCAAGTTTTAAAGCTGACGTTTCTTCACTGTGTTGAGTTATAGGCCTACATATGTTTGCTGTTATTTACAACCAAATAGGCCTTACAATATTACTTTTGTTTTTCAAAAAATGAGAAGATTTGAAAGCTTGTTGTGATGTAACTTGGGAGGAAACGATTTGGTTGCAAAAAAGGCTTTGAATACAAACAATGCGAAACTTTATTTATTTATTTGTTTGTTTTTGTTTTTTTTTTAACTTAAAAAATACAAAACAATTCAGTATGTTCTCAAGACATTTAACAAACAATGTTCATCAGCATAAGGACGCAATAACTACATACAATAAATACAATTAAAGGAAAATGAAAGGGAAACACAAACATTCATTGGCTGCACCGATGTAAACGAATGACGTCATGCTGATCCTATGGGTGACATCACGGACACTAAGTCCATATTTTTTTTTACAGTCTATGGTTTTGAGAGAGGAAATTACATTGGCATCAATGAAGGCCTGTCTGAGCCCTCAGATTTCAACAAAAATATCTTAATTTGTGTTCCGAAGATGTCCGAAGGGTGTCAAACGACAAGAGGGTAAGTAATTAATGACAAAATTTTCATTTTTGGGTGAACTAACCCTTTAATAAAAACATAGCTTTTGTTGCTGATCTATTCAAACCAAAGGGTGACATTCTGTCATATGAAATGTCCCGTTTAACTGTGATAAATGCTATTCCAAGCAGCATAAGGTTTTTGATGCGAGCCTACCTTACCCCTGAGTCATGCTCTAAACGACTACCTCAGTTATGTTAAGAGGTCGTTTTGCTTTTAAGTAAAGGAAATTCTGCATGAAATCTACCCTTGCAATTGTTTGGTTATCACCAGACCAAGCTCAATTTAAGATTGAACATTGGTCTGGGGAGTCTGCTCTGTACTTTCTACTGCACAAGGGGCGTGATAAAAGAGCATTATTCAAGTGACTCTATATGCATTTGGATAGTCCTTCAACCAATGAGACCACTAGAGGCGTGATCAACAGACAACGACCTATCGCTATTCATCATCGCGTTAAAACCACCAATAACACGCCATGTGGATAAGCCAGTCTGTGATTGGTTCCAGCAAAAGTGAAACAGAAGCAGTAGAAATGAAGGTTTCCAGACTGAGTTGCAGGGTGAAATCAAATCACCGGCAGATCAGGCTGGGTTTACACAGTCTACCAATGCAATGCTCTCTTATCCAAATACTGTGATGTTAACTGATGTATGCACCTCATGTAAAAATGAAAGTGATGAAAGTGAGTTTATTTAGAATAATTAATCATTTTAAAAATTATTATAATAAAAAAATATTTGTTTTGAAGAAATATGATATGACCTCTCATGTAACACGACTGATACATCTTTTTTGTTTTCTCTTCTTTTCTTTTCTTTTCTTTTCTTTTCCAATGTGGGAATGTTAGACTGCAAGAATTTAACTTGTTTAATGTGTACTTTTGTTGGAAATGTTCTAGATTTCTAAAAGATGTATAGGCTACTTTGAACCATTGTCATTTTTTAGTTTACTTTTCTGCTGAAGATAAAAGACTGGTGTACAATGATCCGCAGGGATGTAGCTATGAACAAATGTTGACAACAGAAACATTTGACATGTTTAACTTCGTGAAATCACGTTTACCATCAGTCAAAATATTATCACTGGCCAGTGGCTACTAAAAAACATGTCACTCAACTTGCTATGAACTAACACATTTATTATTAAAATAGAGTCATAATTATATCAGAATAAATTGTAGGTTTAATAGAATAAATTGTAGCTGGCACTAAACGTCCCCGTCAACAAGAAACTTAAGTGAAGTATTTGTACAATGAAAAGAAAATAATGCCAGCAATTAGCGAGGCCATGGCCACGCTATCATTATACTCACCTCAGTTTTAGACATTTTACCATAGGCCTATATAAATTATTGCATAAAGTTCACTCACCTCGAGTCAAACTTCCGTCCATCCTTGAATGTGCCGTTATAATGATACCGAACATAGTCTCCGACATGAACCTCTCTCGAACAGTGTGTTGGTATCAAGTATCTATCAATAATCACATCTTCTAACTGACCATATATAACGTGTATGAGAGTGAGGAAAAAAGTGAGTACTGATTGTATCGCCATTTAAGGTAAGAAGATGTGCAGCTGTCGCGTTTTTTTTTTCTTTTATTTAATCTATTGTTTTACATCGGTAACGTTATTCTGCAAGAGAAACTGACACAAAGACAAAACAAGCTGAAAATAACTTGGAATAAGTTGATGTTCACGTAGGCTGTGTCATGTAGGCTGCTGCGTGTCAGAAGCAAAAGCAAAGGCAGCAACAAACGCGCGGTCCTAAACTCCATCCGATTACGCACTCCCAAATTTAAGCAACAATCACTGTGGAAGCTGATGTGCAGCAAATTTCAATTTCCAATACAATATGCAAAGTGGCAATGCATTTGAGTATTTAAATTGACATTTTCCTTGCCATGTGTGCAACATTTGGTGCAAAATGACAATTCAAACTGAATAATATAATTTACATTTGCCATTTCTACATATATATTTAATACTTTATAAGTTGCAAAATTTAAATTTAAATGTATTAGAGAAAATATTAGATGTGTTTAACATGTTCAAGATTTTTTTTTTTTAGCAAAATTATCATTTAAATGTTATTTTTCTTAATTGCATTTACACTCAGAGTTAAGATACTTGCATTTTCATTAAATTTCCTGCAATGAATGTAGCAAAATTCAGTGTGGAATTGAAAATGCAATCCGAGTTGATCAAGTATCCGCTGCACCCTGTCAATCACCGTATCAAGACGGGACCCACTTTTCCATGTAACACTTCTGTCACGCCGCGCTCCACTTTATTCCTATGGGTGACGTCAAGCGACTTTAACGCGCCTGCATAGCATTCCGGGAAGGCAGTGCTGCATTTGAACCGATTTGAACGCACAAATAAGGGGAAGCGTCACAACATCACGCTTCAGTCGTGACGCAAAATTGGATCTCCTTGGTTACCATTTTTTAATTTTTTATAAAGCATAAAGAAACAGAACAGTGAAAAAAAATGTATCACAAATTCTAGTTAGGAAATAATCATTTTGTAAACAATATTTGCCTTCATTTGTGTCGAATAATTAGTCCTGAGATTCTTCACATCAGTGAATAAATACATAAATCTGATACTGACATATGAAATCCCTAGTGGTCTGGTGGTAGAATTTATTTTTGTAAACAAACGAACGATTGTGCGCACAAAAATCAAAATAACGATATAATCCACCAAATTATTGACGTGAACTCGACGTATGCGCGAGAATATGACGCAGCTCCGCGTCATAAAAAAAGTTTTTTTGTTTTTTTTACTGCTACAGTGTAAATTGCAGAGAAACATGCATATTTCTAAAAACATTTCTGTTTGTCTACTAGCCGACTCTTCTTATTAGATCTAAAATCAAGAGATTTTAAAATTAATTCAATTTAAGAGGAAGGATATTTCAATAATTAAAAAAATAATAATAATAGATTGAAGTTACATTTTAATAGACTGACCTAACCTTTAAAATTATAGGTTAATGATCCAACCACTAACAGGTTAAAAGTATAAGGACTATTTAAATAGCCGTGCATTTATGTGGAAAATTTGAGAAAAAGAAGACGATCTGGTCTGCAATGGCATTTACGAAATAGGGATACAGTGATTACTTAAAATTGACGGGCTTTCAGACCCAGAAAATCAGTCCTTCAGGTCAGATCAGATTTTGTGAGACTAGCAGTTTTCCATCAAACTCTTTCAACCCCAGAGGGCCACAGATTATACGTGCAGCCTGACATGAATCTGCGCTCGCCCTCATTACACAGGGATCGGCACTTACA
The DNA here is from genome assembly GCF_024679245.1 of Pseudorasbora parva. NCBI lineage: Eukaryota > Metazoa > Chordata > Actinopteri > Cypriniformes > Gobionidae > Pseudorasbora > Pseudorasbora parva. Next base: position 26,917,066 of record NC_090190.1, on the reverse strand, counting down.
CTAAGGAACTGAAGCATGGCCCAAACAAAACTTTGTTTATTCGTGTTTTTTAGCACTGCATATCTTTTATCCACTGTGAAGGCTCAGTATGAAAAATACAGCTTCCAAAGTTTTCCACCGAACGATCTCATGCCACTGGATTCTGCGTACGGACACGCGTTAGAGATGTACGCTTCTCAGGACTGGAAACAGACTGTTAAATATCTGGAGCTAAGCCTGCGGCTTCATCGGCTACTGAAGGACAGCGAAGCATATTGCAGTCAGAGCTGCAGCGCTGTGGACCGGGAATTTGAGGAGAACAGCACGGACACTACCCTCTTGATCATGGGGCACATCATAATGCGAGCCGCATGCATGAAAAGGTGCAAAACAAACTTTCCTGTGTTTTCCAAATCATATCCTAAACGAGAAACGTTGGGTGCTTTTGAACAGAGAATACCCTACCGGTACCTTCAGTATGTCTATTACCAGGTAAGTTTTTTGTTCATTGAATTAGCCTACGATAAAAATGAAGTCAAGTCACCTTAATTTATAGGTGCGTTTTACAATATAGATCGTTGCAAAGCAGCTTTACAGTTCAGGTAGCTACTTTACATACATAGTAGGAAATTTACAGGCAGCTGTTGATGTTAGTTTGTGGCTTAACATTAGGCTATGTAGCCTTTTAAGGCTATAGCCTACAAGACATAATTGTCCACCCAAAACGGAATTCCATATTGTTACAATAACTTATAAAACCGCGGCACATCGAACTGTTAATACGAAACTCTCTCTTATGCTTTTTTTTTTTTTTCATTTGTTTCAATTGATGCGTTTTATTGATTCCAGACTTAGTAAGTAGGTAGCCTACTTGCTGAGACTGCCACGTCCACGCAGGACGCTTGTTAATCGCTAAGGGCAACCACGCCATTGTAGCCTAAAGAAAGCTAGTTTATCTCAGAGATTTTTTTATTATTATTATTTTTTACATTTTATACAAGACATTTAACACTTATTCTTGAAATAAGGGACAGAACATGTCCTGGAAACAAAATCACTGTATGTTAAAAAGTAAGAATATCAAAATAAAAATTATAAAAAGTTACATCTAAAGGAAATTGGTATAGTCAGGACATTCATTGCTTACAATTTGAAATAATTTGTTTAGTATTACTTTAAAAGCACGCTCTATACTTGGAAACATGTAGCCTAATTTAACCTGTCCTCAGCAAGAGGGTCACAATTTAAAACTTCCAAACTAAGTGTTTAAAAATGCAACAAATTAAAAAAAAAAATGCACAGTTACAGAGAACTTTAAGAAATCAAACAATACAAAAAGTAAATCTTGAATTTTATTTTCCATTAATATTAAACTATGTAAATATGTAAACTCTCAAATTTATTTCATAATTCTGAATAAATCGGGCAGTTTCATGGGCAGCTTCAACTCTTATCAGGAAATCAGGAAAGTACTCTTAGGAATATTACATAGGAAAAAAAAAAGAAAAAAAGGGGGACACTGATTATTACAATGATGATGGTATGATGATGATAAGTGATGGTAGTGATAATGTAATAAATAACAAATTTGTAATTTTGCTTATGAATACACACCCACACCTACACTCACCCACACACACCTTATACATTAACACACTTTTATCTCACTTCTAGAATTATGTAATTACTCGATTGTCAATTACTGCACTATTGTGGTTTGTATGTCTGTATGTCAATAAAAAAAATAAAAAAAGGAGTACTTTCCTGATCATTGTGGATCTCAGTAGGACAGATAAACGCAGCTCATATCTGTTGTTTTCGGTGACATGAATTCCGTTAAATCTGCATATAGTGCGGTAATTTAACAGATTTATATCCGTTTTTTAGAGATACATTTATGTGCCCACATGTAAATTAAATAGTTTTGATAAACTGCTGTTACATGGGAAGGGGTGCTATCACACATTCTCTGAAAGAGTTCTGAATCTCCTTATCAAAACACTTGGAAAAAAGATGCAGATACAAGTGATAGCATAAGTTATTATTTGCATATAGCACACATCAACATGAAACAGCGTATACCTAAATCCATTCTGCCTAAAGTTACTGAATGGAATGTCGACTCAGGACGAGCTATAGAATTGTGCATTTGAGATGGTGATAGACTCGATTTATTCCATCTATGCTTTAATCATCACTGAATCCGATCTGAAAATAGTCATTGACAAAAATGCAATTTTCTCAGCCTTTTCTCAAAATGTTGCTTTTAAATGAAACTTACCCACATTCAAATGTTGATTAAAAAAATAATAGATTAAGCAAGACCTATATATATATATATATATATATATATATATATATATATATATATAATATAATATAATATAATATAATATATATTTTTTTATTATCATTATAGTTAAAAGCAGAGGGACATTCATTTATTTAAAAAAGCCCCCCAGAAAAAAGGAGCCCAATGGAGAAATCTCACCTGGATCTCACCTATGTTACTCATCTCTTATTCCACTAAAGCCAATAAAATGAGTGTGAAAGGTTTTGTCCAGGCATTCAGATGCTGACAGCCGGAAATAAGAACCTGTATATAATTATTTGAAAATGCTAATCTAGATGATAAAGTATCTTATATTATGTGCATCTAGATGAATGAGTTGGAGAGAGCCGTTTCGGCAGCACACACATATCTCCAGCGAAATCCTGGGGACCCCTTGCTATCTAAGAGTCTCAACTACTATAAAAGCCTGTTTGACATGGAGGAGTACCTCATAAACCATGAGGAGCAGCCCTATGAGGTATTTATTCTCTCCTGTTTTCCTTTTTAACCACACTTGCTATTTTACTATATAACTAAATATGGATTCATAACTATTCTTCTCTCCTTTCAGGCTTTATTCCTGAAGGCTGTGAAGCTGTATAATTCTGGGGATTTTAGCAGCAGTGCTCGAGATATGGAACTGGCGGCTGCTGAATACTTTAAAACATACAATATGTGTTTGCTGTCCTGTGAGGGGTCATACGATGTGCAGGAGTTCAAAGACTTTTACCCTACCATAGCTGGTCAGTGATGTCATGAAGCATTCTCAGATTTATTTAAAATGGCTGTAATATACAAATATATCCTAATGAAAAAAGGCCAGGTACACAAGTAACTGACTTTTGTATACTTGAAAAGTACAGCAATGATCTGACATAAGAAGACTTTTACCTTCATTGGGTGTTGAGGATTAATTTAATTATTTATTTGTTTGTATCCGGATTAATGTAGTGTTCTCACTCTCTCTTATTTTCCTTCCCATAGATTTCTATTTTGAAATAATGAAGTGTAAAGTAAAATGTGAGGAGAATTTGATACCAAATGTTGGTGGTTACTTTGTGGAGAAATTTGTTGCCACCATGTTCCACTACATGCAGTTTGCTTATTACAAATGTAAGTAACACACACACACACACACACACACACAGATTGTCGACTCATCGAGCCATGAGCGCTCTGCTAAGTGATGAACTGTGACTTGGAATCTCATATCCGTTGTTTCCGGAAGAAAACACTGAACACAACAGAGAAAATAAATAAATAAAACAAAAAATGTCCATGTTATTACATTTGACAAACTTAATTCCTATCGACCAGCTCACTTAGAACAGCGCTCGTGGATCGATTCGTCGAGACTGTTTTCCAAGATGGTGCCTGTCCGTGAACGCGTACTATGTTTATAAATTATCTTCTTAGTAAACTGTTTGTACACTTACAAAGTTCTCAATGCTTCGGTTTGCATGTAGGGACCCTCATTATGCTACCGTGTTAGTGTGAGGCTATTTTGAGCCTTGTTAGTGGTATTAACTAGCGATTTAATTTTACCACCCTGTGTCTACCCTGTGCCCCATAGACTAGCGTTATAAGCTAATCTGTTTTTAAAGATAAAACTCTTTACATTCGATTTTCATTAAAACGCATCCCAGAGAACGATCTACTCGGTAACCATCTGTTAATTACCCCTAGGTTCATTTCTCACCGGAGTTGTCCTTTAATGACATCAATTTCATTTTTGGGTGAACTAACCCTTTAATGTCTGATCTGTGATCAGTGATTCCTGATGTGTAATCATTCAAGTTCACACATACTTTCGTTCTGATTCGTTTAAAGGGGTCATACAGGTCCTTCTCAAAAAATTAGCATATTGTGATAAAGTTCATTATTTTCCATAATGTAATGATAAAATTTTCACTTTCATATATTTTAGATTCATTGCACTCCAACTGAAATATTTCAGGTATTTTATTGTTTTAATACTGATCATTTTGGCATACAGCTCATGAAAACCCAAAATCTCAAAAAATTAGCATATCATGAAAAGGTTCTCTAAACAAGCTATTAACCTCATCATCTGAATCATCTAATTAAATGCCTACAAAAGATTCCTGAAGCTTTTAAAAACTCCCAGCCTGTTTCATTACTCAAAACCGCAATCATGGGTAAGACTGTCGACCTGACTGCTGTCCAGAAGGCCATTTTTGACACCCTCAAGCGAGAGGGTAAGCCACAGAAAATACAATAACACTTTCTCAGCAATCTTTCCCCAGATCGCACGCAGTCTCTCTCTACCTCTCGACTGGCAGTGCTTCAGCTGCTGCTCGTGCCTCACTAAACCACGCTGCCTCCACCACATAATCTCATTCCAAATAAAAAGATGTCAGCCAACAGTGGGTGTTTTCACTGATTTCTCACAGCAGACACATCCCTTGAAACAGAGCATTCAAGCCAGGCTGTTTATATCAGTTTAGAAAAAATATGTTTTATTTCAAATTTATGACATTTTGCGTTCCCAGGCCAGCCGCGAGACATAATCCCTCCAGCGTGTCCTGGGTCTTCCCCGGGGCCTCCTCCCGGTGGGACGTGCCCGGAAAACCTCCCTGGGAAGGCGTCCAGGAGGCATCCGAAATGGATGCCCGAGCCACCTCAGCTGGCTCCTCTCGATGTGAAGGAGCAACGGCTCTACTCTGAGCTCCTCCTGAGTGACCGCGCTTCTCACCCTATCTCTAAGGGAGCGCCTAGCCACCCTGTGGAGAAAGCTCATTTCAGCCAGCTGTATCCGGGATCTTGTCCTTTCGGTCATGACCCACAGCTCATGACCATAGGTGAGAGTAGGAATGTAGATTGACCGGTAAATCGAGAGCTTCGCCTTATAGCTCAGCTCCTTCTTCACCACGACAGATTGGTACATCGTCCGCATTACTGCAGATGCTGCACCGATCCGTCTGTAAATCTCCCGTTCCATCCTTCTCTCACTCGTGAACAAGACCCCAAGATACTTAAACTCCTCCACTTGAGGCAAGAACTCTCCACCAACCTGAAGTGAGCAAGCTACCCTTTTCCGACTGAGAACCATGGCCTCGGACTTGGAGGTGCTGATTCTCATCCCATCATTCACACTCGGCCGCAAACCGCCCCAGTGCATGCTGAAGGTCCTGGTCTGAGGTTGCCAACACGACAACATCATCCGCAAAGAGCAGTGACGAAATCGCGTGGTCCCCAAACCGGACACTCTCTGGCCCTTGGCTGCGTCTAGAAATTCTGTCCATAAAAATTATGAACAGAACCGGTGACAAAGGGCAGCCCTCCCGGAGACCAACATGCACCGGGAACAAATTTGACTTACTGCCGGCAATGCGAACCAAGCTCCTGCTCTGGTCGTAAAGGGACCATACAGCCCTAAGCAAGGGGCCCCGGACCCCATACTCCCAGAGCACCCTCCACAGGGTGCCACGAGGAACACAGTCGAATACATTCCAATCCACAAAGCACATGTGGACCGGTTGGGCAAACTCCCATGAACCCTCCAGCCACCCTGTGAAGGATATAGAGCTGGTCCAGTGTTCCACGCCCGGGACGAAAACCACACTGCTCCTCCTGAATCCGAGGTTCCACTATCGGCCGAATTCTCCTCTCCAGTACCCCAGGCTGAGAAGTGTGATCTCCCTGTAGTTGGAACACACTCTCCGGTCTCCCTTTTTGAAAAGCGTTCTGGTCTGCCAGTCCATAGGCACGGTCCCCAACCGCCACGCGATGCTGCAGAGGCGTGTCAGCCGAGACAGCTTCTCAACATCCAGAGACTTAAGGTACTCAGGGCGAATCTCATCCACCCCCGGCGCCTTGCCACCGAGGAGCTTATTAACTACCTCAATGACTTCAGCCCGGGTGATTGGCCTGCCGGTACCTGTCAGCTGCCTCAGGAGCCCCACAAGCCAGCCAGGCCTGATAGGACTCCTTCTTCAGCTTGACGGCATTCCTTACTTCCGGTGTCCACCACCGGGTTCAGGGATTGCCGCCTCGACAGGCACCGGAGACCTTACGGCCACAGCTCCGAGCGGCCGCGTCGACAATGGAGGTGGAGAATATGGTCCATTCAGACTCCATATCTCCAGACTCTGACGGGGTTCAGCCAAACGTTCCCAACAGACCCTCACAGTACGTTTGGGTCTGCCGAGTCTCTCCAGCTTCCTCCCCTGCCATCGGATCTAACTCGCCACCAGGTAGTGATCAGTTGACAGCTCCACCCCTCTCTTCACCCGAGTGTCCAAGACATACGGTCGGAGGTCAGATGAGACGACCACAAAGGTGGTTGGCCTAGGGTGTCCTGGTGCCATGTGCACTGATGGACACCCTTTATGCTTGAACATGGTGTGGGGAGGGAGTATTATTATTATTATTATTATTATTATTATTATCATTATTATTATTAAGATAGGAGGTGATAGTGAGACATTAAAGATGTTTTTGGTGTTGCATCCTGAAGTCCAACACTCATGAGTAGGGTTGGGCATCGAGAACCGGTTCTAACTTGATTCCATTGGAATCGTTTAGAAAATTAGTTTTCGGTTCCGATCATCGGTTCCAAATGCGCAAATTTTGTTTTCCATGGCCACCTAATTTCCGGTGCTTGCGCGCCTGCTTGTTCTTTTAGCCATGGAAGCCCGGTAAGCGGCTCTGAAGTGTGGATTTATTTCACTTTTAAAAAGCCTCGGTCGGCACAGTGCAACTAGTGTTGTCAAAAATATTGATACTGAAATATCTGAAAAGATACGATAGCCTGCTCAGTTTCTACAGTATCGATCCCAGCTGCTCTCTCCTCTCCTCTTCTCTCTGACCGTCAGCGAGTTGACGCGCAGCCACACATTCTCATTCAGCCCGGTTAACCCTCTGAACACGGCGAATGCGCGTTCTGCTGGACTTTTCCTTATGACAGCGTGTTAGTGTTAGTGTGTGATCGGTCTGAATTTTGCGCGGGATTGCACATAATTCTACTAATCCCTGCAGATATCGCGCTCACATCTGAAGCGCACACACGTACCGTAATAAAGCCCCCTCTGACATACAAGTGCAAATATTTGCTTCTTTTTCCAGCTTATTATTGGTCAAATACACTCAAACAAATTCTCAGTGCACATTTTAAAGAGTATTAATGTAAACACAGTCTTAAACCATTCAGGAAGAAATGAAGAATGAGTAACAGGCACAGTGTTCAGGATCCATGAGTGCGCCAGTTCTTAAAGGGACAGCAATTATTCAAAGTCAAACTACAAAAAGACAAACGATCACACTGCTCTTGACTGATCAACTTGTGTAACTTTAATGGTTCCATATGAAACTATTTAATTTTTTGCAAAAAACATTATCTAATGTTATTTTAAATTTAATTAGCCACTTTGCATTTTTTAATTCAGTTTCTTACCTGAATGTTAGACCTACCTGAAAAAATAAAGCAGTCTATTTCATTTATATATTTTATTCTATTGTATTTATTTGTGCTATTTTTTGTAATATGTTTATTTGTTCTTATTTTATTACTGTTTAGTCATCTTTTTAAATTCAATTTACCATTCGAAATCAAGCTTACTTGAGCTGTGTGTAAGCTATTGCAACATAATTACCCCGTTGTAAAAAATACATTGAGTTGGCAAATATTTGTGATATAATTTTAATAGTAATTGATCAATGTTTATATATGAGAAAAAGCTTAAAAGCTTTATCATATAAAGGGATCTCTTGAGAAGAAATTTTTGATTGCCTAGACTTTCAAAAGACAGACAAAAAAAAAAAATATATATATATAAAAAATATCTAATTGACAGTATATGCACCGTCCAGCGTTCAAACTCAATCAGATAGCACTCCAATCACTACAATTTCAGGAGTCCAATAGCATTTGCAAACCCCCATAGACTTCTTCAACAGCAAAAGTTTTTCATTAAAATTGCTGAATTATAAATGTCTTTTGTTTTCCTTTTAGTAAATGATGTGCGTAATGCAGCACTTTGTGCAGCGAGCTATATGCTGTTTGATGCAGATGATCAAGTGATGCAGCAGAACATTGCCTACTACAGATTCTACAGAGAACAGTGGGGACTGCATGATGAACATTTCAAACCACGGCCAGTAAGTATAGACACACAAGCATAATATGAATTTATCAATATTACAGAAATGTTGTAAGGGTAATGCTTCTGATGCTGAACATTTTAAATAAAATTCCTATCACAGTATACAATAGAGGCAGATAGGTTTAGTTTTGTTGGTTAAATTGCCCTCTTTTAAAGGGATAGTTCAATCAAAAATGAAAATTTTATGTTTATCTGCTTACCCCCAGGGCATCCAAGATGTAGGTGTGTTTGTTTCTTCAGTAGAACCCAAATTAAGATATTTAACTCCAACCGTTGCTCATATAATGCATGCCAATGGTGTCTAATTCCAATTTTGGGTGAACTATCCCTTTAACTCAAATCCAGGAACAAATCCACACACAACGGAAACTAGTAGTAAAAGCTATCTATTGACTCTAGTCTTGCTAGTTGTTCTGAATTCACCTGATAACCGACTTTAATTTAGAATTTTTTTGTTCTGGTTGCGTTTCTAACACTACAGTTTTAACATTTCTGTCTTCATGTCCACACAGGAAGCTTTTAGATATTACAATCTAACTACCAAACTGAAGGAACTGCTGGAGTTTGCACAGAATTATTTACAGACAGATGATGAGGTAAACCCCATTGTGTTATTTAAGAGCCCAGTAGCTGAATCCAGTATCTAAAAACATTTCAACTATAGCTTCACACTGTCATTCCAAATCCGATTATTTATGTATCCGTTAGGTATCTAAACTAAATGATTGACTGTCCACTCTGTGTATTACAACTGTTCACAGATTCAATTTGCATTGGAACTGAGTAATAGGAACTAGGCACCAGGGCAGTCCTTTGAGTATTAAATTCGCACTGACAGTTAGAATTCTGAATTGGAATAAGCCATTACATCCTGCTGCTCTGGTTATTGTGCGGGACTTTTATTTTGATGGAACTGAGAATTAGGGCTGTGTATTGACACATTTCATGATTCGATTAGATTTCCATTGACAAGCTTTTGATTCTATTTTCATTAAATTTAATATCGATTATTGTACATCAGGCACAGTACATGGCAAATGGCAAATGCTGTAAACTATACATGGTAGTCAGTGCATTACTAATATTGAAGGGTAACATTAACTGATTTAAAGGAGCTGTATGTAAGAAATGTATTTCAATTAATCATAAAATGGCTCTGATATGTTACTAGACATTAAGAAATCATGTTAATTTCAAATACTATTCTGGCCAGGATATTTTCATTTAAAGGTGCCCTAGAATTAAAAATGTAATAACCCTTGCCATAGTGAAATAATAAGAGTTCAGTACATGGACATCACATACTGTGAGTCTCAAACACCATTGCCTCCTCCTTCTTTATAAATCTTGTGCATGAAAAACACCACAGAAAAATAGGCGAATCTCAACATAACACCAACTGTGATCACGCAATTGCTGGGATCATCAATATGTACCCCCCAACATTTGCATATCTCCGAACATGTTCATTGTCAGGAGGAACTGCGCAGCTGAATCATGGGGAGTTCTGCAGGTAAAAAAGCGTCGTGAGAATAGCGAAAATTGCCGATCATGGACACACATGTCATGTACCAGGCTGTGCAGGGGATGTGAGGACTTTTCATACCCTTCCCACAGATGAAAAATCTTAACAGTCATGTTTGATGTTTATAATGGGATACCGCAACAATTTAATTCAAAATCGTTCGTTTGCTCGGCCCATTTCACCACAGACAGTTGTTGCAAAATCGTTGATGAAAAAAGACAAGTCTAAAATGTAGACTGAATGACACTTTAAGCAGAACATCTCAGATGGAGATTGCTGAAATGCAGCTTACTTGTTTATTGGTGTTTTCAGATCATCTGCGCACGAGAGAGAGCTTGCGTGCCTATGGTTGCCAGATTGGACATGTTTAGGTAAAACACTGGATAGCATACGTGTTTTTTCACAGAAAAGCTCTGTTTGTGGGTTTTAAATTACTGAAATCTGGGAACCGCAAGCACGCAAGCTCTTTCTCGTGTGCGGATGATCTGAAAACACCAATAAACAAGTAGGCTGCATTTTAGCCTTCTTCATTTGAGATGTTCTGCTTAAAGTGTCATTCGGTCTGTGTTCTGTCAGGACGGTCAGACACACGAGCTGCTTCGCTGAACAGCTGAGAGCCGTGAGCGGCTGAAATAAGCCAATCAGAGCAGAGCTCAACATTAATATTCATGACTCTTCCAAATAAGGTAAAAACACAGCATTGCATCCTAGGGACAATTTATTTGTTTAATTTTATTTAATTGTAGGTTGTAAATGGACCTGTAAAACTTTTTTAAAAAATTGTAAAATAATTTTTGCCCTTAATTAAGCCGCATACCCTCTATGTATATATCAGAGAACAATTTAACATATGTTTGCAACTCATTCTAGGGCACTTTTAAGAGACTTGGTAAAACCCTTTTGGACCATGTGCCTGGTACGGCAACTGTTTTTTTTCCATTGTTAAACTATCAAAAGTGGATTCGGACATGCCAAGTGTATTAGTCACATTGTCTATAATTTTCCTGCTCTAGCAAGGTATGGTTTCGATAAGTTAGCAATATCACCAGTCTTTCAGATAAATCAGCTGACCAACTACCTTCACTTTACATTAAGCTTTAAATGATTGAACGGCTTCCTGTTGGGAAGAGGCGGTCATCTGATAACAGCACTCCATGCTTTCTATGATCTATTAATAAATAGTTATCAAAAGGACATAAACAATGAGTGATTAAAATATATGAAAGTCATGTGATTTACCTGTGTCAGTTGAGTCACTTCATTGCCATTTAAAAAATCCCCTCCTGTGGCCTAATAGTAAAGTGGTTATTATATGCACACTTCAGAATCCCACCGACAGTAGTAGGTTATCCAGGTACTTGCCTACTTTTTTATGACTACTGTAAAAACTGACATGCTACTTTTGGTTGCATAATGTTTTTCACCTCCTATACAGTAAGCATGCAATTTTGGATGCAGCCTAGGACAGCATGGAATTGGTCATCTGATCCGTCACATAATGATGAAGATGATGATGATGATGATGATGATGATGATGATGATGATGATGATGATGATGATGATGACAATTAATTTATATAGCACTTCAGCACTACACTGTAAAAAAAGTTTTTTTTGTTGGTTTAACTTTAAAAAAAGTAAGTAACCTGGTTGCCTTAAAAATTTGAGTTTATTGAAATTAAAAATTTGAGTTGATACAATGAAGGAAATTTGTTTAATAAATAGAAACTACACTGAAAAAAAGTCTAACTTTAGTGTTGTTCGTTTAATGTGTATTTTATCATTGAAATAGCTTAAAAATTTTAAATATTTTCATGTCAAGTAAACTTTTTAGTTTAGATTTATGGTTCAATCCATTTTTTTACATTGATAGAATATAAATGGGCAGTGGGACATTAAACTGAATTTATTAATTTGATCAGAGCATTTTTATTAGATTAAGCAGGATTTGCACATGCACATTGTTGACTTGCAGATCCCGCTCTCTGTGGTTCAAAAAAAAAAAAAAAAGTCTGAGAACTGTCTGAGAAGAACACAGCACGAACTTGAGCGGCGGCCGTGACGGTAACGTTACATTTCAACGGACATCAGACCCATCCAGCCAGGCTCCGAGACAGAACTACGAGGAACATTGATAAGGTAAGATGAACTTTGTCTACCGTTAACGTTTTTACCTCAAGTATATCTGACGGGACTTGATTCTGGCCGTAATTTCAGCGCTAACGCTTGATAGCGTGTAAATTAACTTTTAAGATAGCACTCGAAATGTTTGCGTTCGGTTATTTTAGCCCCACATTGGGTGGGTGAGTAATAACCTAAATGCATGCAAACTATCTAAATTCATTTTGTGGGGGCATTGACTGTGTCAAGGGAAAGAGTAAACAATAACATTACTCGAAACAAGTGCAGTTATAGCCTACATAACCTACAATATTTTCTGCTTAACTTTTATTAGACTCCAGTTCAAAAGAAGTGTTTTTTTGCTGAGCAGATTCTCTGCAGTCCGAGCGCGCTGAAGCTCACTCTTGCTCGTATCTGAGGTAAATCATTATAACACCATCCCCGCTTACAGTATTGAACTAAATACATTACAATCGGCTAAAATAAATAAGCAGGTTACTTTTCTGAACAAGAGCGCTTTCGAGTCTGTGTTTCTCACAGTTTGCGTGAATCGCGGCACAGTTCCACACCCACAAAAAATACCGGCTGTTCAATAGTGAAACGCGCAGCTCTTAAAGGGGCCACACTATATTCCAGCTCTTAAAGGGTTAGTTCACCCAAAAATGAAATTTATGTCATTAATTCACCCTAATGTTGTTCCTTACCAGTAAGACCTCCATCTTCACACACAGTTTAAGATATTTTATATTTTAGTCCCAGAGCATATGCAGTCAATGCCCACTTTACTGTCCATGTCCAGAAAGCTAATAAAAACATAATCAAAGTAGTCCATATGTGACATCAGTTGGTTGATTAGATTCTCTTGAAGCATCGAAAATACATTTTGGTCCAAAAATATCAAAAATTATGACTTTCAGCATTGTCTTCTCTTCCGTGTTCCTCCAAAAAGATTCAAATGGTTCGTGAATCAGTGAATTGATCAATGATTCAGATCGCCAATGTCACGTCATTTTAGCAGTTTGGGAGTTCGACACGCGATCCGAACTGCTGAAATCATGTGACATTGGCGATCCAAATCATTGATTAATTCACTGATTCATGAACCGTTTTAATCTTTTTTGAGGAACACTGAGTAGTTGTAAAGTCATAGTTTTTGTGATATTTGGACCAAAATGTATTTTTGATGCTTTAAGAGATTCTAATTAACTAACTGATGTCACATATGGACTACTTTGATGATGATTTTATGAAAGTGAATGTTTTAGGTCGGCATATAGCAGCGAATAGACTGGGCACACGACTACTTGGGTGGCGTTTACGTATGGCATTTGCCATACCCTGGCATTCCACATTTTTAGACCTATCTGTTGATTCACTAATGAAATGTTGTTGTTGTAATTTAGTAATGTTGTGCTGGGGATTCTGTTTTGTGTTCACCATCTTCTAAACTTATTTCTGTATGCTCTACTTTTAAGATCAATGCTGAGTTTATACGAATTACAACAGTTCCTTTGAAGACAAAGTTCTTGGTGCAGTTGGACAAGCACTCCACCAAACTGTTGGAGTTCATCAGGAGCAAGGGAGGAGTTGTGAAAGAGAAGACCACCAGGACCTTGCAGGTTTTAGATGAGGTATCTATGAATTTGATTATCAGTGGGATCCATGGGTGAAGTGTTTTTTTATTTATTTTTTTAAATGTTTAATTTTATTTCATAGTTATTGTTCTTACTCAGACTGTAGATATCACCATCTGAAGAGACTGCACCCTCAAATCTCTGATCTACCTCGGCGAACCCTTTGAGCACCTTTTCAAAGAATACCAGGTAAGGGCATCTCTCTCACTTGCTCACACAGTTAACACCTACAGACTAACATGGTCATAGTCTAGGTTTTCCTAGCCACTTTTAATAAATAGAGGTGTGACGAGAAACTCAGCTCACAGGATAAGATTTTAACACTATTTATAAGAAATCTTTGATGCTGAATTTTGAGCTGTGAACACTTAGACCATAACCAGATGTACCAAAGCAATCTTTTTTACTTGTCTTCCCTGGAACACTGTCAAAATAAGTGTGTCCAAAGGAATCCATTTGCAAATGACTTAACACCTATATGCAGTTTAAAATCCAGGCCTGGTCCTCTCTCTTCCTTCACTGTCGTCACTCCTCCTTTTATTCTCGCTTCACTCCTCTGGGAGAGATCCGAGACCAGTGTGAAGTGCAGTTGGCACTGATCATCCAATTACTCACCGGCCTCGCTTTGCTCTCACTCGTCACACGCCTATTTAAGTTCAGTGAAGAGTGTGTAAGAGCTGAAAATGGGAGATTTCTGAAACTATAATGTACTCATTTTCTTTTCTATGCAGGAAAATGAGGTTGAAGAACTAGAGCAAACAACCATGGCGATCTTTATCACTGGGAAAGAGGATCCTCTCCATTCACCAAAGCCCCTTTCACACTGCACGTCAGACCCGCAATATTCCCGGAACATTGCCGGGTCGCCTTCTGTGTGAAAGCAACCACGTCCCGGGATTGATTACCGAATTCGACCCAGGTCGGGGACCTAGTAATATTGCGGTATTCGACCCGGGACGAGCGCTGTGTGAACAAAAGCCGAAACTAATGCCGCAACGTGTACGTAGTTATTGTGCGACTCCTAGAGCTTGTTTTTTCAATAATACAACCCTGCAGTGCCAGAAGAGCTAGTCGGTGTTTTAAACGCAGAGAGTGTTCGTATACAAAAGAAACTAAAATTAAACAAGCAGAAATGTGTGCAAACTGGACACAAGTTGAGACCACGGAGCTCCTTACTATCCGCGCTGAAGCTGAGATCGCTCGCCATTATACATCACATCAGGATGTCACGTGTCAACTCGACCCGGGACCGTTAAGCGTTGTGTGTGAAAGCGCACATATTACGGCATTTCGCTGGCAGTGTGAATGGACCAAATCTAGCGGCCCGGGAACAAATGCCGGGTCGCATTATCCGTGTATTTGCCGGAATCGCAGTGTGAAAGGGGCTCAAAAGACATTAAAATTGACATTGAAGGATCAGAGGTCCTGAACCTATATTGCATACAAATAGGTTATATTTAAAGGGTTAGTTTGCCCAAAAAAGAATATTCTGTCATTAATTCCTCACCTTCATGTCGTTGGACACCCGTCAGACCTCCGTTCATCTTCAGACACAGATGAAGATATTTTTGTTGAAATCCGATGGCTCAGAAAGGCCTTCATTGACACCAATGTCATTTCCTGTGTCACGACCCATAAAGGCACTAAAGACGTCGTTACAAAGCCCATCTCACTACAGTGATTCTACAATAATTTAATGAAGCCACAAGAGTAGTTTTTGTGTGCAAAAAAACTAAATAACAACTTATCTAATAATGGGCAGATTTCAAAACACTGCTTCATGAAGCTTCAAATCACTGACTCAATGTATCGATTCAGTTCATCAATATGCTGATTCATAAAGCTCGGAAGCTTCAGGAAGCTGTGCTTTGAAATCGGTCATCACTAGAAGTCATTATTTCGTTTTTTTTGTGCACAAAAACTATTCTCGTCACTTCATAAAATGATTATAGAGCCACTGTAGTGAGATGGGCTTTGTAATGACGTCTTTAGTGCCTTTATGGGTCTTGAGAGAGGAAATGACATTGGTGTCAATGAAGGCCTTTTTGAGCCATCGGATTTCAACAAAAATATCTTCAATTGTGTTCCAAAGATGAACAGAGGTCTCACGAGTGTTGAACGACATGAGGATAAGTGATTAATCACAGAATTTTATTTTTTGGGTGAACTAACCCTTTAAGTAGAGCTTACAGCTCTGTATCAGAAACGTACTCGGTTACTTTCGTAACCTCGGTTCCCTGAGAGAGAGGAACGAGTATTACGTATGGGAAAACTCCTTTTCTCGAGAATATGAAGCAAAAACTTTAATAAAGGTATCCATGTAAAGCGCAGTGCCGCTGAACGGCCATAGCTCAGCGCGAGGAGCGCTCTGATTGGCCGGGCCACGGCAACTGCATGAACCTATGGTGAGGCGGCTGAGAGGAACGAGCCAATGGGGGGCGTTCCAGAAGCCCGCCGAAAAAAGGTGCTTATATTTGCATACAGGAGGCTATATAAAGCCCAGATTTCGCCATAGGTGTCAGGTTTTTAGATCGACTGAAGCGATACCTGAGAAGCATAAACACGGCACGGAACGTAATACTCGTTCCTCTCTCTCAGGGAACCGAGGTTACGAAAGTAACCGAGTACGTTCCCTTTCGAGAGAGGTTCCTCGTATTACGTATGGGAACACAATGTAAAGCGCCGTGTGTGCTGACTGACCCAGTATACCCAAAGCACATGTAAATAACCCCCGAGACACCGAAGAGGCGGCTATAAGGGGGGATGAAGAACCGGAAGAGTCGGTTCATTTGAACGGCTGATCGGACATAGTCGGATCTTATGATAAATGAAAAGTGCTTAAGGACTGATGTGTACAGGCCAAAACTAAAGGCAATCTGTTTACCAGGGTCAAGATAGAGCCTAAATGGAGAGAAGCCCTGCTTGTAGAGCTGGAACCTCCAATTTATAGAATCTGATAAAAGTGGACGGAGAGGCCCAGCCTGCCGCCGCACAGATATCTTCCAAAGAAATGCCACACGACCAAGCCCAAGATGAGGCCATGCCTCTAGTGGAGTGGGCTTTAACGCCTATAGGGCAAGTCAGGTTTTTAGACTCATATGCCAGCGAGATAGCGTCCACTATCCAGTGTGAGAGTCTTTGCTTCGTGACAGCACAACCTTTAGTGCGGCCGCCGAAGCAGACAAACAGCTGGTCCGACTGCCTGAAGGGGGAGGAGCGCTCCAGATACAGTCTCAAAGCTCTGACCGGGCAGAGTAGATTCGCGTCCTGTTCACCCTGAGATACGGGTAAAGGAAGCAGAGTAATAACCTGTGCTCTAAAAGGGGTAGAAAGCACTTTGGGTATAAAACCATGTCTCGGTTTAAGAACAACTTTGGAGTTGTTGGGCCCGAACTCGAGACAGGACGGACTCACTGAGAGTGCGTGTAAGTCACTCACACGTTTAACCGAGGCCAGAGCCAGCAGAAACGCAGTTTTGAATGATAAAAGCTTTATGGTCGCGGTCTGGAGAGGCTCGAAGGGGGGACCCTTCATAGCGTCTAGAACCACCGCGAGGTCCCAAATAGGGACCGAAGGGGGGCGAGGGGGGTTCAATCTCCTGGCCCCTTTAAGAAAACGTACAATGAGCTCACTTTTCCCTAGTGAATGTCCCGCGACCTGAGCGTGGTTAGCTGCTATGGCGGCGACATAAACTTTGAGCGTGGAGGGGGAACGACCCGCGTCCAGTAGCTCTTGGAGAAAAGCGAGCACTTCTGTTATTTCGCATGAGCGTGCGTCGATATTTCGGACGGCACACCAGTTAGAAAACACTGACCACTTCAGAGTATAGAGCCGCCTCGTCGAGGGGGCTCTAGCTTCCGCTATAGTGTTCATAACTCTGTCAGAGAGGTTTCCCGATACCAGTTGATGGGCCATACGTGGAGGGCCCATAGTTCGGGACTGGGATGCCAGATCCCCCCCTTCGCCTGCGTGAGGAGGTCTTTCCTCAGCGGAATGGGCCATGGGGCTGTGTCTGACAGCTGGATCAGATCGGAGAACCACGTTCGGTTCCTCCAGAGCGGGGCTATTAAAAGCACCGCGGATGCTGTCTCCCTGATTTTCTTGATGGTTTGTGGTAGCATCGCGATCGGGGGGAAAGCATACAGCGGGAGACTGGGCCAGACATGGGCCAGGGCATCCCTGCGTTTGGAGAAAAATATTGGGCAGTGAGTGTTGTCTTCTGAGGCGAAGAGATCCACTTTCGCTCTGCCGAAGGTGTTCCAAATTAAGAGAACCGTTTGCGGGTGAAGAGACCATTCCCCTGGGGGAATGGTTCTCCTGGATAACATATCCGGACCCACATTCAGAATACCTGGCACGTGAGCCGCCCTCAGGGAGCTCAGGTTGTGCTCTGCCCATAAAAGGAGATGCTTCGCCATGCGGTGAAGGGAATATGATCTCAGGCCACCCTGGCGGTTTATGTACGCTACCACCGACATGTTGTCTGAACGAACCAAGACGTGGTGGTTCTTTATATGTGGAAGGAAAGCTCTCAGCGATAAGGCGACCGCTTTCATCTCTAGACAGTTTATGTGCAGCCGCTTTTCTGTTTCTGCCCACAGGCCAGAGATCGGCTTGCCCTCGTACAGGGCTCCCCACCCCCGAGTGGAGGCATCTGTCGAGACCACTTTCAACTTCGTGACTGTGCCCATAAGCACGCCCCTCCGATACCACTCTGTCCTCGTCCAAGGAGCCAAAGTTTTGACAACGCTGTGGCTCACTTTGACGGGAAAACGGCCCCATTTCCATGCATAAGGAGGGACACGGGCGCGTAGCCAACGCTGGAGGGGACGCATGTGTAGCAGTCCCAGCCTGAGCACTGACGATGCCGAGGCCATAAGGCCGAGCATTCTCTGAAAGTGTTTCAGGGGAACGCGAGTTCCGGCTTTGAATGAAGTCGCCATGTTCTGGACGGATAGCGCGCGCTGTGACGTCAGCCGCGCGTTCATGAGTCTCGAGTCTAGAACAATGCCCAGAAAAGATATCTTTTGAGTGGGTGACATCGAGCTCTTGGCGATATTGATCCTGAGACGCAAACAGTCTAAATGGTTGAGGAGCCAGGATCTGTGTGTTAGTAGTTCTGCTCGAGACTGGGCTATCACTAGCCAGTCGTCGAGGTAGTTGAGCACCCGCATCCCTTTCAGCCTGAGCGGGGCTAATGCCGCGTCCATACATTTCGTAAACGTGCGGGGCGCCAGGGATAAGCCGAATGGCAGGACCGTGTACTGATAAGCCTGCCCCTCGAAGGCGAATCTCAAGAATGGCCTGTGGTGGGGGGCTACCTGAACGTGAAAGTACGCATCTTTCAGATCTATCGTGAAAAACCAGTCCCCAGGGCGAATGTGCGCGAGGATCTGTTTCACCGTTAGCATTTTGAACGAGCGAGTCATTAGAGCTTTGTTCAAATGCCTTAGATCTAGGATGGGCCTGAGCTCTCCGTCCTTCTTCGGAACGAGAAAGTATCGGCTGTAGAAGCCCGACTCGCTTTTGGAAGGGGGAACGGGCTCCACCGCTCCCTTCTTTACCAGTTTCAAAATCTCGGTGCGAAGCACGTGACTGACGCTGCTTCTCACCGAGGTCTCGACCACGGCGCGAAAGCGCGGGGGCCTGCGAACGAACTGTAGCGAGTAGCCCCTTTTTACTATGTTCATAACCCAATTTGATACCCCGGGCATGGCTTGCCAGGCCTGAGCCCGACACGATAGCGGCTGGAGCCGGCGCGGATAAGGGTCGCCTACTAGAGGGAACTCGGTAGCGCTGCCATGTTGTGCTTGAGACATAGAGGGGGTAGTGCTTATGTGTGGCGGCGTGCACTGTGGAGTGGGCGCCGGGACATTTATAGCATGGGTGGGAGGGGTGAATGAGTGTAGGAGTGCAGACTGATGTTTGGGCACATTTACTACAGAGAAAAAGCTCTTTTTGAGATTTATTTGGGTCGCCGTGATAACGGCGTTTGTGTGCAGGCGAGTGCGCTTGACAACGGGCTCGTTGGCTGCTAAACTGAGGTCGGCAGTCACCTGGGTGCAGGGAACTGGGAGACCGGGAGGGAGAGATGGGGGTCCGGCCGAGGCGAGACCTGACCATCTCCTTTTTATCCCTGCGGCTAGGACGGCTTCGGAGGCTCGGGGTTCAACACAATCCTGGGTCGAGGTCCCCGGCGTTCAGGCCGACTGCTGCGGTTCGCGGAGCGGGAACGTTGGCGCGGTCCAGAAGAGGAGCGAGGCCGGGAAGGTGGCTCTGCCGGCTTAGCGGGTTGAGAAGGCGGGGGTCTACCTCGAGAGCGTCCCCGGCCTGAAGACGAGCTGGAGCGCTTAGGCAGGAAATGCCTCATAGCCTGCGAAGCCTTCTGCGCTTCAGTGAAACGCTCCGCGAAACCCACGACTGACGGGCCGAAGAGACCGGTAGTGGAGATGGGGGCGTCCAAAAAGGAGGCTTTGTCCGCGTCCTTCATCTCGGTCAAATTCAGCCAAAGGTGCCTCTCTAAGACCGTCAGGTTAGCCATATTTTTCCCGATGGCTTGTGCAGTGGCTTTAGTGGCGCGAAGGGCCAAGTCCGTCGCGCTGCGGAGGTCCTTCAAAACATCGGAGTCGGGGACAGACTCATCCAAGGAGCGGAGAAGTCTGGCCTGGAACACCTGAAGGACAGCCATGGTGTGAAGGGCCGCGGAAGCCTGGCCAGCGGAGGCATATGCCCGGCCAGCGAGAGCAGAAGTGGTGCGGCAGGGCTTGGACGGGTGCTGAGCCCTGGACTGCCATCCTCTGGAGGAGGAGGGCGGGCAGAGGTGCGCGGCGACAGCCTCCTCGAGGGGTGGAAGAGACTCATAGCCTTTTTCCTTAGCGCCGTCGACAACGGAGAGCGCTGGGGAAAAGGCGGATCTGGCGCGAGCAGAGTAGGGCGACTTCCACGACTTCGTAAGCTCGTCGTGTACCTCAGGGAAGAAAGGCGCGGGCTTCTGAGGAGAAGAGAGGCGGCGGCTTTCCAGGAACCACTCGTCCAATCTGCTGCGCGTTGGCTCATCGGGCTGGGACCACTCGAGCCCGAGGTCTTCCACGGCCCTGGAGAGCACGCGGATGAGTTCCGCGTCGACGTTAGATTTGGCGCTCGTGGCGGTCTGCGTCGAAGCGGGGGGCTCCGAGACAGAAGCTGACCACTCGCTACCAGAAGCGGCTGTGGAGAGGCTGTCCTCATCATCCTCTGGCGACGGGCCACCGAAGGAAACCGAACAGGCCGCTGCATGAGAGGGACGCTGTTCTTCCTGGGTGAAGGTGACCGGCGATGGCGAGGCACGCGGGGAGTCATCCGGCGTGCAGTCGCCAGACCGTTCCGGCAGCCTCTGGTCGCGGCGTTTCTTGCGGCGCGGCCCAGCGGCAGGAGGAGGGACCTGGTCGAAGGTGGCGAGGCGAGCCCGAAGGGTCTGCAGCGCCATCTCATCGCACTCGGGGCAGCTGCCCTGAGAGAGTGCGAGCTGCGCGTGGTCCCGTCCAAGGCATGCCACGCAGATGACGTGACGGTCGCCGCCAAGGAGAGGAGCTCTGCAAGAGCCGCAGGAAATGCGAGGCATTTGAAACAACGCCCCGCGCTCTTTTAGGAGAAGAGAGTTTAAAAGGATACGATCGCCGGATGGCGTAGCTGGAACGGCAGAGAAGGCGGAGAGGGAGTCCGTCGTCCTCAGCTGCAGGTTCCGCTGGTGCCTTTTCGACGGCGGTTGCTTCTTCCGGAGGTCAGCGAAGGTATCGCTGAAGGAGATAAAATCTGACACCTATGGCGAAATCTGGGCTTTATATAGCCTCCTGTATGCAAATATAAGCACCTTTTTTCGGCGGGCTTCTGGAACGCCCCCCATTGGCTCGTTCCTCTCAGCCGCCTCACCATAGGTTCATGCAGTTGCCGTGGCCCGGCCAATCAGAGCGCTCCTCGCGCTGAGCTATGGCCGTTCAGCGGCACTGCGCTTTACATGGATACCTTTATTAAAGTTTTTGCTTCATATTCTAGAGAAAAGGAGTTTTCCCATACGTAATACGAGGAACCTCTCTCGAAAGGGAACTGATGCAGTGTTCACTGTCTGAGGAGCAGTTCCAGGATTTGTATCTGGTGTTCAGCTGAAAGAGACTGTTCATCATCATATCCATTCATAAACATGAGATACAAACATTGCTGATTTAATATTACTACTAATGTGATGTCATCAAGTGGTGATTTGATTATTTGTAACAAATTTGTATTTTTGTGTGAAGCAGACTGTTAATCTTCATACATGTGAACATGTTTATTTTACAATAAATATAAATGTGTTCTAAAGGAAAGTGTTATGATAGTCATTGATCAAAATGTTTTAAACTAATTTTTGATTATACAATTTAAATAATGACATCTTAATTTAAGACAACCTAAAATAATTAATTTACTCTGGCCTATAAATATTACTTTGTTTTAATTTAAATAATTAGTTTATTCCAACATAAAATAATGATTTGTTAGTTTGATCCCATTTAAAATAATTAGTTTGTTCCAATATAAAATAATTAGTTTGATCAACCTTTAAAAAGTGGTTGCATGGATTTAAACTTTTCAAATTAAACTAAATTAAATGATTTACTTGAGTCAATGTAAAATAGTTTGTGTGATCGATTACTTCAATATTTTTAGGTTGATCCAAGGGTTTTATTTTTTCAGTGTATTATTGTGTCTGAACCACATAAAAAATTTGGTTAAATCATGAAAATAGTACAATTTGGCACGTTTCACTGCGTCATCAGAAATAAAACACACACAATTACCCAATATGCATACAACATATTTTAATAAAGGTTGTCGAATCTCAAAAAAATTTAATTTTATTAACTCAACATTTTAATTTCAATTAACTCAAAATTTTAAGGCAACCAGGTAACTTTTTTTATTAAAAAAAATTTACAGTGTATAATACAGAATTTTTCAACAACCAGTAGGTTTAACTTTTACAATTACTGTAACAGAAAGTAAGTAGATGGAATGATTCACATGAAATTTGGTTTGTATTATCTACAGATTCTCCAAGCAAAAAGTTGTCAAAAGTAGTCAAGTGAAATTTATTTAATCTGTTTTCCCTTGATCACATTATGGGAACAGCTTCAGTCCAGTATGAGCACTCATACAGATAATTTTTATACTTCAGACACTATCATACAAACCCTGATACGCAAATGGTTGCCGTGGTAATGAACAACAATACCGCAACGTGCTGGCGTATAACGTTATAGTCTAACTTTTATTTGAGGAAATCTGTTGTAATAGGCTATTAGATTTGAACTTATTGGTCCTGTGTTTTTTAGTGGCATTCAGTATAAGGATATATGGCTGTTCAAAGTTCAGTGGTTAGTGGTCTCATTCTCTCTTGCGCTGCTGCTTCGCTAGCATGAATGAATGAATGAATGAATGAAGCATCGTCGGCCTTGGGAGTTAACGCAGTTTGAGCCAGCGGCTCGATTGATAAGGCTCTGTGTCTACAAACATTTCACCCTCTCTCCACTTCAGGTGAAGGTGGTGGAGAAAAGTCCTCCACTTTAGATGACCGCTCTGTTGCAAAGCTACTGTCCTCACTCCAGTTACTATCCATCTTTGTGTGTCTGACAGCTGTCAAACAAGTTGTCATTACGGGTCTCAGCAGGTGCACCCCCCCCCCCCCCCCCGCTCAGCCCCGCCCTCGTCTCGTCCCCTCTGTCTCCGCTCTGCCCACTTTTTCAGCATTTTTCAAATATTGCCACAGGGCAAAGTTAGGCTGTGAACAGGGGTTTAGTTACCCTTTAATGCCGGATGGTGCAGCTGGAACACAGGTGGCTGAAGGTGGAGACCAGGTTGGAAGGCCCAGCAGGGCTGCAGGGAAGTTCCGCTGGTTGCATTTCAACGGCGGTTGCTAAATTCCAGAGGTCAGTGAAGGTATTGCTGAAGGAGATAAAATCTGATACTTATATAGCCTTCAGTATGCTAATTTGAAGACCCTTTTTCGGCTGTTTTTCTAAGCGCCATCATTGACTCAATCTCCTAAGCCATCTCACCATAGGTTCCTGCAGTAGCCGCAGCTCGGTCAATCAGAGTGCTCCTCGCGCTGTGCTATTGCCGTGCAGCGACTGCCCTTTACATAGATACTTATTTGAATAAAAGTTTTGCTTCATATTCTCGAGAAAAGGAGCTTTTTCCCATACGCAATATGAGACCTCTCGAAAGGGAACTGTTTTCTCTGAAACTAATAAGGTGAAGCATTAAACAAATAAATTAAATATTATTTGTTATCAACCAGCATCAGTTATATTACCTCTAATGTAAAATAGAAAATCTACGGTGCTGTCACTGGGGCGGTACCCTAAGGTACAAAAGTGAAAAGGTACATCTTTGGGTACTTAAGGTACATATCAGTACTTTAAGGGTGTGAATTAGTACATTAAAGATGCATAGTAGTACCTTAAAGGTACATATAAATACCTTTTCGGGTTTTTTTTACCTAGGGTACTGCCCCAGTGACAACAATGTACATTTGGTCTGACTATGTACTGTCGGATGTGCTCAACGAGGTACGAAGAAAAGACCCCTGGTCTAAAAGTCAGTAGCGCAGTATTTTTTGTGTTATTTAAAGGGTACAACAACTCATTTGCATAAAGCACAAAGTTGGAAGTCTTTCAACTTTACCAATGCATTTGTGTAATGTGTGTAGTTTACATCAGTTTTAAGGTTTCCAAACATCTTTATGAATGGATTTGGATGGGTCACTGTGATCTTTCTTTGTTTCACCCACTGCTACTGGGGGTCCTGATGAATTTTTATGGCAGTCACAAGCCTAAAACTTCATGCACTGTAAAAAATTCAGCTCTCCAAATGAGAAATGTCTAGTGGCTGATCACATCAAAAAAAATGTCGTTGGCCAAATTGAATTTCTGTGAATTAAATTGCATCAATTCACAGAAATTTCATTTGGCCAAAATGTAGATTCATTAGTCATTAGAAAATTTTCAGTTGGAGACCTGAATTTTTTTATACAGTGTGATGGGTGCAGGGCAGAAACTGCATTTGGACCCACAAGAAGTCCTTCCCAGGATTTGTACCAGAGGTGGTGGTCTTGCCCTCTAAGAGGTGCCTGGCTATTGTTTATCTGATAGTTTGTTTCTGTTAGTTCACCAAGATCCATGAAAATGTAGCAAACATTTGTCCGCTGTTATGGACAGAGAGCCATAAACTGGAATGTGCTATTCACGACAGCATATACATTAGTGAACTGTGTTTGTTAACAGGATACTGTGAGTTCAGAGGAAGCAGCATCAGCGCCGTCCAATCCACCTGATGAAGAGTTTGAGGGAATTGGGGACTATGAGGAGTCTTTTCTTGCTGAATGGTGGCAGGAACCCAAAACTAAAGGAGATACAGGAGAACCAGCTGAATAAAAAAACACCACATCATATACTATTATTTGTACTGTTATTATATAGGGGAGTTGATGAATCTTTTCCCCTTTTACTGGAGATAAACTGTAATGCATTAATTTAAACTTTACTTTTAACCAGAACTTTGTATATTTTGTGTTATTCTAATGACATAAGGGTTTTTTCAACAACAACAAAAAAAAAAATCCATATATTTGTAAGAAATTTGAAATTATGAAGACAGATCACAGGTCTAAACTCCACTTAACAAAATCAGGCCTGTATTGGGAATAGTATTTTATCCTTGAGAAAAGTATGTTAAATTGCTGTCCTTTTTGTTACCCTCTCATATATTTAATAATGTGGTATCTATTAAAGGTGTCATGAACTGGCTTATGTATATATATATATATATATATATATATATATATATATATATATATATATATATATATATATATATATATATATATATATAGTATTCGCCCCCCTTGAACTTTGCGACCTTTTTCCACATTTCAGGCTTCAAACATAATGATATGAAACTGTAATTTTTGTGAAGAATCAACAACAAGTAGGACACAATCATGAAGTGGAACGAAATTTATTGGATATTTCAAATTTTTAACAAATCAAAAACTTTTTAGCGCCACCTTTTGCTGCGATTCTCCTTGCAGAACAGCTCTAGCTCAGTGAGGTTGGATGGAGAGCGTTTGTGAACAGCAGTTTTCAGTTCCACGGATTCTCGATTGGATTCAGGTCTGGTCTTTGACTTGTCCACTCTAACACCTGGATATGTTTATTTTTGAACCATTCCAATGTAGATTTTGCTTTATGTTTTGGATCATTGTCTTATTGGAAGACAAATCTCCGTCCCAGTCTCAGGTCTTTTGCAGTCTCCATCAGGTTTTCTTCCAGAATGGTCCTGTATTTGGCTCCATTCATCTTCCCATCAATTTTAACCATATTCCCTGTCCCTGGGGAAGAAAAGCAGGCCCAAACCATGATGCTGCCACCACCATGTTTGACAGTGGGGATGGTGTGTTCAGGGTGATGAGCTGTGTTGCTTTTACGCCAAACATAACGTTTTGCATTGATGCCAAAAAGTTCAATTTTGGTTTATTTGACCAGAGCACCTTCTTCCACATATTTGGTGTGTCTCCCAGGTGGCTTGTGGCAAATTCTAAACAACACTTTTTATGGATATCTTTAAGAAATGGCTTTCTTCTTGCCACTCTTCCATAAAGGCCAGATTTGTGCAGTATACAACTGATTGTTGTCCTATGGACAGAGTCTCCCACCTCAGCTGTGGATCTCTGCATTTCATCCAGAGTGATCATGGGCCTCTTGGCTGCATCTCTGATCAGTCTTCTCCTTGTATGAGCTGAAAGTTTAAAGCAGGGGTCTTCAACTAAAATAGCTTGGGGTCCAGGAAAAAACCTTCCTCACCGGCTGAGGTGCGGATAATTATATACCTAAAAACATGAATTGATGTCTTTTTGCCAGACTAAAGAAAGTAGTGTAGATTAAAATGTCTTTATTGAACAAAATATAATATGTTCTCATATAGATAAACATGTCTTTTCATACTGTTTTGTTAAAGCAAACATAGGTAATCCTTCACAAAATGTATTTCATTTTGAGGTTTCTGTTTAAGTTGCGTTGGTACAAAATATTTAATTCAACCAGTAGCCATGTCTGACAAAAAATGATGAATGAAAAAATGCCTTCATCTCTAAATCTGCATTGAAAATACATTAATTTCAACATTACTAGCAACTAAAGTGCTTTTTCTGCTTAACTGAGATAAACAGTAACAATCAATGAACAGATGTGTTCATTCACATGTATAGTCTCTACCTAACTAAATGTAGGCTATCTTCAGCACTGCTCTCTCTGTGCTTCAAATTGCACTGGTAAAAAATAATTAGCAATATCATCCAGAAACACAAACAGGCAAAAATAAAGTGCCACCAGAGTTGGAAAAATGAAAAAGTGCACAAAATATTTTATCTCTTTATTTAAACTGTTCCTTTAAATACAGAAAAACATAAACAACCTCAAATAACATTTCAAAAGGCTGAGCTGAGTTGAACTTAAAGATGGAATGAAAGCATAAAAATCCCTGGTTCCAAAAAAAAGAGAGAAAAAGTGAATATAGCTACATTGCCTGAACTTCAGTGCATGTGAGAAATTGGCTCTTTTATTTTATGCACCCTTACCCCATACTGCTGAGGATAAGGTGTCTTTAAAATGTGTATGGCTGAATCCGATATCGCCCTTATACCCTAAATAGGGCATTATTTGAGGGGACAGCCATTTGTAGTGGTGTCCGAAACCACAGTGGACACGTGAGAGTGCACTCATTCAATCACATGTTGCACCACAATAACGAGTGTACAGCCAATGTACACACAACAGCTATCCGACTTCACGCACTCGTTTTCCTTCACTCCTTCAAGTGAACTGTAAAAGTGGACTAACGTAGGGAATAGTGAATGAGGGTTAAGGGGCCAATTTCTGATTCAGCCTCTGCTTTCCGCACCGCTTTCTACTTTCTGCTCTCTTCACTGCAGGCGTGACTGCGCATCTAAAGTGTCTAAAGTCTAAAGTTTATAGTGAGCATACACTCTAAAAAATAAAACATTGGGTCAACAAAAAAAAATATGTTAACGTTTTCCACTAGAATTTTAATGTTAAGACTACTGGCAGAATTACATTAATTCTAAGCGATATTTTGAGTATGGTGAATTACCTTTTAGGCAACAATAAAACACATTTTTAAGTAACATGAACTTAATAATTTTCTACATGAATGCAAGTAATTAAGTTGATCCAACATAATGTTTTAAGTTAGGTGAAAAAGTTTTTTGGCCACAATAAAACACATTTCTAAGTATGAGCTTAATAATTAAGTTGAGCCCTGTCCTAGCTATAGAAAATAATTTTTTCTGTGTTTTCCAGGAAGCACATTTTTTTTAAATATAAATAGACACCATTAATGATATTTTTTTTTTTTCCTAATGACATTCAGGCTTACCATGTTTTTGCTCTTCTGTCATGACCGTGAGAAAAAATCTTTAGCCACACTCAGCCTCCCGTTTCTTCCGACGAAGAAAAATATAACGTATATTTAATAAATAAAAAAAGCCTATTGATTACATGTCTATCTCGAGACATGTCGTTTTATCGCCCAGCCCCTCTGTAACCCATGTGTTTAACTAATTATCACATTCACGGTCTTAACGTGAATATTGAACCTTATGAAATATGGTTCTTCAAAATAAATTCTTAACAGACGAGAGCAGGCTGTAAAACACACTTTTTTGAGGTAAAATACGAGCAGAAGGTTAAAAAAAAAACGAAATTCGGAGAAATAACTAAAACGAAATTTAGGAAAAAATAAAACGTAATTCATAGGGCCCTACATAATTCCGACTGGTTTTGAACAAAGTATCTGAACAAATAGTGTAGCTAAGTTAGCTCAATTAG
Organism: Pseudorasbora parva; assembly: GCF_024679245.1. NCBI lineage: Eukaryota > Metazoa > Chordata > Actinopteri > Cypriniformes > Gobionidae > Pseudorasbora > Pseudorasbora parva. The sequence goes on along the minus strand of NC_090190.1, from coordinate 26,888,429 downwards.
TGACAGGCTACAGCTATAACGTTAGCTAACTTTACCTCCTCGGCACACAGACCAGTTATAACGTTACTATCAACACTGCGCAGATTTCAGAGTAAGGACTTACAGATTTCAGTATTTGGTTACAAGTAGCCTATATTTGGCCACGGGCCCAAAAAAAATTGCCACTAGATGGCGGGCCAGAATATAGTCAAGGGATAATTTAATGAATAAATAAATAAATAAAAATAAGTCAAAACATAAAAGAGGATTTGAATAAGCCCATTATTGGCATGTTTGATTGCTCTTAACGAACTATGTTTTATTATTTCCACTTTCCATATTGTGAATTATAAATGTATTTAAATTTGCTTGTTACACATGGAACCTATTGTAATACTTATTTGACGTCATGTGGCATACTTTTACGCTCAGAATTACGTTTTGTCATCATACCAGACATTTCATGACGGCTCTTTTAGAGGCGTGTCTAGCGATCTATTCCACAGACTAGACTCTTGAATGTCTTTCAGAACTTTTCAAATTGAAAGCTCTGAATTTATCCTAAAATAAAACATTGCTGCTAAAACGTTGCTGTATTTTTTTTTTAAAAAAAAAAGGCAAAATCACTAAAGACAAACTTGATTGAATGTTGATATAAATTCGCACTACCCACCCTGAGCGGGGCTCGAACTCCGGTCTTTTCTGCACGGGAGTCTGACGCTCTAACGATGAGACTAAATGCTGCGTAATTTTCCACTGGCCACATAGATCAAGTGATCGTCTCTTGAAATAACGGGAGTTTACCTGCACAGTTCTCATTAACTCGCCTCCGTTACACTGACAGATATGTTTCAGAACCAGCCACTATCAAAACAATCTGCCAGATTCGGCAGATGCGGGCTCGCCGCGGGCCAGATATTGTCGCTGGCGGGCCAGATATTGTCGCTGGCGAGCCAGTTTTGGCCAACCACTGCAGGCTGTCACCAACTGAATCCTGAGCGAATGCGAATATGTGTAATTAAGCATAAAACTACTTACCATTCACCACATGCTTCACTCGTCTCGTTGCATGGCCTTGTGCGCGGAAACTGTGGGCTAGCTGTTTGCACGTCATCAAATTGTTTTTTACATTAACAGAACTTAAAATTAAATTGTTTCTTGATTAACTGAAAATGTTAAACTCTGACAAGTCATGATAGTATATTTCATCAATAGGCATAATTTGTGTGTCATCCCAACTCAATAAAATAACAATTACAATTAAAAAGTCTAATAGTTTCTCAGAACTTGATTTTTTATTTCACAACAATATATATATTTATGTAATGACTAAAGGTCCTCTGAATTAGTTTTTAGAGTGTAGTAACGGGGACGCTCACATACGCGCAAGCTCAGTTTTGAATCGACTTCTGACAGAAGAGATGCACAATGTATTACATTTATATTATATTTCCCTCATTTCGCTTTGCGGTCCAGATGGATGCATCTCGCGGCCCGGATCCGGACTGGAGTCCGCCAGTTGGCGACCCCTGGTTTAGAGGGACGGCCAGGTCTTGGTAGATTTGCAGTGGTCTGAAACTTCTTCCATTTCAATATTATCGCTTGCACAGTGCTCCTTGGGATGTTTAAAGCTTGGGAAATATTTTTGTATCCAAATCCGGCTTTAAACTTCTCCACAACAGTATCTCGGACCTGCCTGGTGTGTTCCTTGTTCTTCATGATGCTCTCTGCACTTTAAACGGACCTCTGAGACTATCAGAGTGCAGGTGCATTTATACGGAGAGTTGATTACACACAGGTGGATTCTATTTATCATCATTAGTCATTTAGGTCAACATTGGATCATCCAGAGATCCTCACTGAACTTCTGGAGAGAGTTTGCTGCACTGAAAGTAAAGGGGCCGAATAATTTTGCACGCCCAATTTTTCAGTTTTTGATTTGTTAAAAAAGTTTGAAATATCCAATAAATTTTGTTCCACTTCATGATTATGTCCCACTTGTTGATTCTTCACAAAAAAATTACAGTTTCATATCATTATGTTTGAAGCCTGAAATGTGGCAAAAGGTCGCAAAGTTCAAGGGGGCCGAATACTTTCGCAAGGCACTGTATACACACTCACCTAAGGGATTATTAGGAACACCATACTAATACTGTGTTTGACCCCCTTTTGCCTTCAGAACTGCCTTAATTCTACGTGGTATTGATTCAACAAGGTGCTGAAAGCATTCTTTAGAAATGTTGGCCCATATTGATAGGATAGCATCTTGTATGGCGTTATTTCCCTGTCAAATGTCGAGAGCGCATTATTGTAGCGCGAAAGTACATTAATATAGTGATATATACGCGGAATATAATGCGCAAGTGCAAATCTCTCTCCGCTCGCGAGCGGAATGTAATGTGCGAGCGCGAATCTCCCTGTTCGCGCGCGGAATATAATGTGCGAGCGCAAATCTCTCTCTGCTCGCACGCGGAATGTAATGTGCGAGCGCGAATCTCCCTGCTCGTGCGCGAGAACTCTGCGTGCGCTCTCAGATACGCTGCTCTTGTTAGAATTTTTTGTCTGGGCTCACTCAGAGAATATGCCTGCACTTAAAACGATTATGCAATGTTATTATGTTTGATTATTTAATTTCTGTACCTGAATCACGGTGTCCTGCAACTTCAACTGTTCACTTGTATTCAATAATGTTTTACATTTATATTATTAGGCTGAGAATTGTGAAATTTCACTGATATCTACTGTTGTGGGTGCTTATTTATTGTTACATATTTAAGGTTACATTGGTCAAAACAATGAAAACAAATAAGTATAACACATGATATTCACGGTCTCTGGACCCCCTAAAGCAGCCTTGGCCACCCCATGTATAAAAGTCTAGTTCCGCCACTGCCAGTGGATTATTTAGAAATGTATGCCAACTTTTGAGGTGAAAGGTAACTTAACTCACAAATTGCAGTAACATTTTCCCAACAAAATGGATTTCATTAATTTAGTAGTCAGTATTTTTAATTAGTTTTATTCTGTTGCATTTGTGTTTGATGCAGTTAGATATAGCATAATTTTACTGGGGCATTTTGCCCCCTTATCTATGATTATATTATATATTCTTATATTATATCTATTAGGGGGCATTTTGTTCAGATTTTAAGTATTTTTGCCTTTTGGAATCTGCATTTAAATCCATTTGGCTCAAAAATCTCACTTTCAAATGGGCATGGCACCTGTAGTGTGAACAAAGTGGCTGTGCATATAGGCTAGAGTAGACAGTCTAGGTTAATATGTAAAATAATCCAATCGCCCTCTTCCCAGACATTTCTAAGATGTATTTGACCTAGGCCTATTTTACATACTGAACTCAAGTGATTCTGATTCCATGTGGGGTTCAATATAAGATTTAATGTACGATGTCGCGTTTTCATTGGTCAGTCGTTGAAGCCTATTTCTGATTGGTTGTTGCCGTTTACGCCAAGAGCAAAGAGAATGAAACTGTAAAGAAGAGTATTTTTCTTCTTGCGAGTGCACAGAACACAGTCTGTGCACATACAGACTTAGTTTAAGCGAATAGGAGAGATTCGCGATTGCACTGGACACGTTTTAAGTGCAGGCATATTCTCTGAGTGAGCCCAGACAAAAAATTCTAACAAGAGCAGCGTATCTGAGAGCGCACGCAGAGTTCTCGCGCATGAGCAGGGAGATTCGCGCTCGCACATTACATTCCGCGTGCGAGCAGAGAGAGATTTGCGCTCGCACATTATATTCCGCGCGCGAGCAGAGAGAGATTTGCGCTCGCGCATTATATTCCGCGCGCGAGCAGAGAGAGATTTGCGCTCGCGCATTATATTCCGCGCGCGAGCAGAGAGATTCGCGCCCGCGCACTATATAAATGTACTTTCGCGCTACAATAATGCGCTCTCGACATTTGACAGGGAAATAACGCCATATCTTGTAGTTGATGGAGATTTGTGCGATGCATATCCAGGGCACGAAACATGACTGGCCCGTCTGGCACCAACGACCATACCACACTCAAAATCACCTTTCCCATTCTGACATTCAGTTTGGAGTTCAGGAGATTGTCTTGACCAGGACCACACCCCTAAATGCATTGAAGCAACTGCCATGTGATTGGTTGATTAGATAATTGCATTAATGAGAAATTGAACAGGTGATCCTAATAATCCTTTAGGTGAGTGTATATATATAGAGGGAATGCACGTGACGTCACCGTCAGCTGGAGCGACTGCGATTAGGCCCCACTGAGTGGCAAAAAGACTGAGAGGCAGCACTGGTTTACAGAGTGAATTCAGCAAAAGCACACAAAACCAGGCCCGGCGACAGAGGAGGGGTAGGTGGAGGCTTGTCCACGGACCCCATGGCTGTTGCCATAGATATGTATACGTATCTATGACTGTTTCAGACTTGATAATAGCGTGCAAATTTCTCACTCAAACCATTGCCACCTGTTGCTGCTTCTGCTTTTTGAGGGAAAAGGATCTGTAATCCTCTGTAAGAATTCGTAATAATAGCATATTATTAACGAAAGGGAGCTAGCAAACGATCCAGTGTGTATCTGTATTTGCACTCGTCAAATGATTACATTTCCAACGTGTTTTCACCTCGGTGAGTAATGTAGCCAATCACACACGTTTGTAGATTTCTAAAACGCAGTTGGCCAATCACAGGTGTTGAATTTGGAATCCACTCACCACTTGGGTCAGTGCCGCCGTGTAGGGCGCCAAGTGCTATGGGGGCACCACGAGAATTTTCTCTCAGCACCCCATCGAAAATATATGCGAGCGCAGCACCCGCAGGCATCATAAAGTAACGATGTGTAGGGCATCACGACGGCCTGCGGCGGTACTGGCTCGAGTGTTTGTCCAGATGCTGAGTTCAGTTAACACGCGTCTCTGTAAGTGCAGACATTGGGAAAATAAGATTAATTGTATACCAGCGTCACTGATTAATATAACTTTGTGAGATTGCTTTATTGAATGAGTGACAGCTTTTAGTGATTATAAAGTATATTATTACCACATACACGCTTCAATACAGTCACTAACCCATCCGCATTTAACGTTACATGCGGGATTCCATTAAAAAAGTGATTGAGTTATTAATCAGTTGAAATCAGGCTCATAAAAATGTAAGGAAAACACAGATCAGTGAATCTGGTAAGTTGTACACTGTCGATCCCAACCTTTAGTTTAAACTGATAATCGTTTGCTTAACTCCTTAACCTCTTAACCTCTACTAACTCCAGTCAAGCAGCAGCTCTTCAGCCACTCAGCCCCAGCTGAGGGGGCGTGTTCCGGCGGGAAAGTGACATCGATGCATTCCCTCTATATTGTTGTCTGGTTTTTTTACATTCAAAAACATCATAACTAATAAGTAATAGGCTATTTTCTACACTAGGTTTGAGGCTCTCTCCTAATTGCTTGGTTTTGATGGGCATGCTGCACTGTAGACTTAGAAGTAAACACCCACAGCTAGCATTAGATAAGATTTGCATAGTTAATGAGCTTCAGCTCCATTGTCATTTCTGGGGAGGGACTGTTTGTTTTGAAAGCAGCAACCGGAATAATTCTCTGACAGGGCTCTCAAAACATATTCATCAAACAAACACAATGATTTATCACTCATCTACCCGTGATTGTTTTTATATATATATTTTTTTTTTACTTAGACCGCTCAATCAGTACCGTACGCTCTTTAAATATCAAGTCAAGTACATGTACACATAATCAATACGATCTGTGAACTAACCAAGCCTGCAGTATCCCTCTCAGACTGAAGCTTTCGCACCTCTATCGCCCCCCGGTGACCAGTCCCAGTATAGCCACCCCTCTGTGTTTTCTAATGGATGCGAGGAAAAACTAAACAATAAAATTACACTTCAAAAATGTTTTTCCCAAAGTTAGTTTATGTCATTGAAGGCAGTTATATCACGATGATTTCATTTTAAGTGTTCGTTTTTAAAATAAGTTTAGTTTTAGTTAGTTATTTGATGCTATAAAAACGGGGGGTGTGACGTCATGATTGACAGCTGAGATCGACGTCTTCTCTGAGTGAAGTTGTCACTGAGGCACTAACAGACTTTTTTCGGAATTTTTTGGGAGAAGATTGGAGCTTTAACTTTAATTTCTACATTTCCATAACTGTTTATTTCACACCAACATAATTAATTGTTCTGCATCTGCGACAGTGTGGGCGGGCTTTTGATATCGCGACTGTACGACTGTACTTCCAGCTCTACTTCCTGCTCTCTACTGCGCAACTCTGGTCCTGAAATCTCTACTGCGCAGACTCGGTCCCAAGATGTCAGCACCGTGCAGGCCGCCTGAAAGCTTCAAATCTGGCAAGCGGAAACGGATGATGTCGAGTCGTCCATATTTTTTTACGGTCTATGGAGCTAACATGCACTTTGAACTAACACGAAAAGCTGTATTTTTAGTAACTAACGTTAACAAAGATGAACAAATACAGTAACAAATGTATTGCTCATGATTAGCTGAGTTCATGTTAACTAATGCTTTAACTAATGTTAACTAATGTCAGCCATGCAAGGCACCATCCAGCTTGTCGGGAGCAGTTGGGGTTAGGTGTCTTGCTTGTGGACACCTCAACAATTGGTCAGGTGGAACCAGGGATTGAACCAACAACCTTTCAGTTTGTAGACAACCTACATGAACCACTGACCCACTGCCGCCCCAACCTACATGAACCACTGACCCACTGCCGCCCCCATAAAAGGAAAAATGTGAGGTTCATGATGTATTTATTTTCAAAATGTATTTATAGAGTACAGCTAAATAAAAAAAATTAACAAAAGGAATAAAACAGAAAAATGTCATCAACATGTGCATTTTATTTTATTGTATAAAAGATGTTCTGCTTTAAATGGGTGCTAGATGGCAGCACAAGGGAAGAGAGTATATTTATTAAAATAAATAAAGGAAAATTTTATTGATCCTACAGCCCAATGAATAATTTTTTTTTAAAGAAACATTGAACAACACAAATTAATCATGAGTTAAACATTAGAAAAGGGTAACCAACATGCATTACATTTTGTTAAATGATGGGGGGAAAACATTACTTTCTGAAAGAAATTCACAGAAGGCTACACTAATAGGTTACAGTCGTAGCTTGTACTGCACTATTAAACATACTGTGTATAAATTGAAAGTAACTTTTAGCCTACTAGCTAATTCTAGCCAAACTCAAAGTAATTATTTGCTGACAATTTGGGCATCATTTCTTTTGGTTTCTTCATGTTTAACAAAAAAAACTGAAGCACATTAATAAAATTCAACAGTAGGGATGGCTGATGCGAAACTGATGTTTCGACGCTGTTTCGAGATCCCGAAGCGCAGGTGTTTCGAAACACTGCTCCGAACTGTGATTTGAACCATGTCACATATGGAATGTCAAAGCTGCCAATATTAAAAAAATAAAAATACATAAATAAATATAGAAAGACATTTTTAAAATAAATATACATAGAAAAGCACAAAAAATAATAATAATGATTATTTATACATTTATTTTCATATTTATGTATTTATTTATTTCCATATATATTTATTAATTCTTTTATTTATTTATACATTTAATCATTTCAATTTTTGTTTTTTCCACATTTAGTCCTTTCTACATTTATTTATTTCTATATTTTTTTATTTCTACATTTAATTATTTCTACATTTTTTTATTTATGCATTTATTGCGGAGGGTTTTTTTAATATAAAAAATGGAGGGTTTCATTATTTTATTTCTACATTTAATTATTTTTTATATTTATGCATATTAAGTCAAATTTTATAGCAACAGAGTTACACCAGGTAAGCAGGTCATAGTTTGTCCATTTTATCTTCAAATTCACCCTTCACCGCAAGTTTGATTGACAGGTAATCTGACCAATCACATCGCCGAATCTGCCGATTTGTCTGACAAAGCAGTCAGGAGAGATTAACGTTGGTGGACTTGAACTTGAAAACGGTGTGTATTGACATCTTTCCGCGGTTGAAACAACATTTCTTTTAGTGTTCATTCATGTGTATTTTATGCTTATCAATGAACTAGAAGGAAGACATAATCTGTTCACGAGCAGCTTTAGCTGAGGCGCTAGTCATCACGACATATTAAAAAGAGCCCCACAAAACACTATTTGTGGTTTACATTTCTTTAAAAAAGACAACATTTTAAAGTTTAGACTTTGTTTCGTATCGAAAGTAACTTGCTCTGTCCTGTCTGTCGGCGTGTATCCTCTTTGCTCTGCGATGTATTTTCTCTACGTGAGAACATGTGCATGTGGCGTGAGAAGCCCATGGCGTGTCGGACATAGCAACAGTAACTAAAGAGGTGGGGATTTGCGAATGGTAAGCATCCGAACGTTCGTCTATCAACGTGTTTTTCTGTTTGGCCAGTGAGTTCCGATAGATAAAGAATCGCGATGCATATCAAGTTTTTCTCCCACCCCTAGTATGCTATATGAGTATGTGTGTGTCTGTGGCTTGGCATGATCGATGTAAGGGTCTGGTGATTTGAGTGCACCGGTTGGAGTGGTGTGCATATTAGCCATTTCCTAAACAAGCAGTCTATTAGATGAAGTTGAGTAATACATATGTGTGGCTTTTCTCTACAACTACAAATCGCACTGTCACAGGCGTTAAGTTGATTTGAAATAAAATATACCTTCATAATTGCTATGATCGTTTTCATGACAGTGCCATGTTTAAAGACACCTCTGAATGAATTCAAGTGTGCTTGCGGCTTCTGCTGGATATTGCAAGTTGAAGACATAGTAGGCAGCGAAGACTATGGCCAATCCATGCAGGAGGTTGCTGCGGGGCCCCATCACACATGTTCCTTCCATGGACATAACCCACGTGTCTGTGCCGCACAGTATCTCTTGTAGTGAAACCCATTAACAATATAACTAAAAGCTGCACAACACACTGTTGCCACCTAACATGAATTGATGTTCAAGTGGAGAAAGACTTGCACACATCCACTTGAACATTATTATCTCCCTTGACCACCGCACCCTCCATCAACAACTCAAAGACATTTTTAAAAATAAAATTAAGAATTAACTTCTACAAAATAAGGGAAGATTATACCTGGTACAACTAATCGAGGTGTGCTTGGCAGGGTGACAGCTCTCTCGATATCGGCAGCCGTGGCAGAGGGCTGGAGAATAAAAAACATAAGTTGTTGGTAAGTTGAGTGAACAACGACAAAGAAAACTTGCCCCAAAAGCTGTACGTTTCTACAACACCAAGGGGAAAAATTTTACAATATGCATTTGGAAATATTTTTTCTACGATTAACGTGCGCAGTTCAGTTTAAGATTTGGCACTTTATCATACTTTAACATTAGCTAGATTACAAACAGAATTACGAGCTATAGCCAGCTATGTTCGGCAAAACAGCGAAACGGACATATATATATATATATATATATATATATATATATATATATATATATATATATATATATATATATATATATATATATATATATATATATATATATACAGGTCCTTCTCAAAAAATTCGCATATTGTGATAAAGTTCATTATTTTCCATAATGTAATGATAAAAATTAAACTTTCATATATTTTAGATTCATTGCACACCAACTGAAATATTTCAGGTCTTTTATTGTTTTAATACTGATTTTGGCATACAGCTCATAAAAACCCAAAATTCCAATCTTAAAAAATTAGCATATCATGAAATGGTTCTCTAAACCAGCTATTAACCTAATCATCTGAATCAACTAATTAACTCTAAACACCTGCAAAACATTCCTGAGGCTTTTAAAAACTAATTAATTTCATTATTACTCAAAGGTTCATTCAAAGGTCCATTACTCAAAACAGCAATCATGGGTAAGACTGCCGACCTGACTGCTGTCCAGAAGGCCATGACACACTCAAGCGAGAGGGTAAGACACAGAAATAAATTTTTGAATGAATAGGCTGTTCCCAGAGTGCTGTATCAAGGCACCTCAGTGGGAAGTCTTTGGGAAGGAAAAGTGTGGCAAAAAACGCTGCACAACAAGAAGAGGTGAAGGGACCCTGAGGAAGATTGTGGAGAAGGACTGATTCTAGACCTTGGGGGACCTGCGGAAGCAGTGGACTGAGTCTGGAGTAGAAACATCCAGAGCCACGGTGCACAGGCATGTGCAGGAAATGGGCTAGAGGTGCCGCATTCCCCAGGTCAAGCCACTTTTGAGCTACAGAGAAGAAGCACTGGACTGTTGCTCAGTGGTCCAAAGTACTTTTTTCGGATGAAAGCTAATTTTGCATGTCATTCGGAAATCAAGGTGCCAGAGTCTGGAGGAAGACTGGGGAGAAGGAAATGCCAAAATGCCTGAAGTCCAGTGTCAAGTACCCACAGTCAGTGATGGTCTGGGGTGCCATGTCAGCTGCTGGTGTTGGTCCACTGTGTTTTATCAAGGGCAGGGCAATGCAGCTAGCTATCAGGAGATTTTGGAGCACTTTATGCTTCCATCTGCTGAAAAGCTTTATGGAGATGAAGATTTCATTTTTCAGCACGACCTGGCACCTGCACACAGTGCCAAAACCACTGGTAAATGGTTTACTGACCATGGTATTACTGTGCTCAATTGGCCTGCCAACTCTCCTGACCTGAACCCCATAGAGAATCTGTGGGATATTGTGAAGAGAAAGTGGAGAGACGCAAGACCTAACACTCTGGATGAGCTTAAGGCCACTTTCGAAGCATCCTGGGCCTCCATAACACCTCAGCAGTGCCACAGGCTGATTGCCTCCATGCCACGCTGCATTGAAGCAGTCATTTCTGCAAAAGGATTCCTGACCAAGTGTTGAGTGCATAACTGAACATAATTATTTGAAGGTTGACTTTTTTTGTATTAAAAACACTTTTCTTTTATTGGTCGGATGAAATATGCTATTTTTTTGAGATAGGAATTTTGGGTTTTCATGAGCTGTATGCCAAAATCATCAGTATTATTTCAGTATTAAAACAATAAAAGACCTGAAATATTTCAGTTGGTGTGCAATGAATCTAAAATATACGAAAGTTTAATTTTTATCATTACATTATGGAAAATAATAGGGCTGTAACGATACACCAAACCCACGATTCGGTTCGTATAACGATTTTTGACCCACGGTACGATACAAATCTCGATATGGGGGGGAAACAAAACAGTTCAAAAGATATTTTGAGGGAAAAAAAATACTCAGTGTGTCTCCGGCATCTGCATGTTGGTTGTGTTGCCGGCCAGTTGGGGAAGCTTCTTGAAACACTTACGGCAAATTGTGTGGCTCTTGTCAACTACACGATTGCCATCCTTGTTCTCCACCGGGTAGCCGAAATGTTGCCATACTAAAGACTTAAAAATTGGACCTGGACAGGAAGGATCATTCTGGGAGTTGGAAGGGGTGTGTCGCGATTCTGCCTTCTCACATCGCGATATAGGTTCGTGGACCTGCATATTGCGATTTCGATTTCATACCGCATATCGTTACAGCCCTAGAAAATAATGAACTTTATTACAATATGCACATTTTTTGAGAAGGACCTGTATATATATATATATATATATATATATATATATATATATATATATATATATATATATATATATATATATATATATATATATATATATATAATGTTATAAAATCTGTTCTTGATGTATGCTTTAACAGTTATAAGAAAAGAGCAAACATAAGCTACCTTTTTAAACTCACTGACAGGAGGCAGACATGACGTTCTTCTCATTAAAAAAAACTTTCCACAGAACACAGTGGATCCAAAGTTTGCATCATTTTACAGACTCTGAACTTTAAATCTCCTTCAGCAAAATGAACAAATTAATCATTTTGAGTTGAATCATGCAAGTTGAGCTAACGTTATAGAGATATAGAGATCTAACGTTACTCTAGCTAATATTACTGAAATATACCAAACGAAAAATAAGAAAAGTGCAAGCATAAGCTATATTTGTAACTCACTGACAGGAGGCAGACGTGATGTTCTTCTCAGAAGTCAGTTGTGCAATAAAAAACTTTCCACAGAACACCGTAGATCCCAAGTTTGGATGATTTTACAGACTCGGATCTTTGAATCTCCTTCAGCAAAATGAACGAATTCTAATCATTTTGAGTTTAATCATGCGAGTTAAGCTAATGTTAAAGAGATAATACCAGTATTTTTACTGAAATATACCAAATGAAAAATTGTGAATCTCTCGTACCTTGTACGCTACCTGGATGTAGTAACTTTTCCCGTGTGGATTGAGTAACGTAAGACGCCGCTTCACCGCAGTCAGTTCATGGTGTTTTTTTTACCGGGAGTGTCAAGTCGGGGCTGATGTCACAGAAATATACTAAACAAAGCAATCACCACTCACTCATATCACCGGTATTTATATATCCATAGACATATAAATCTACATTTCATGTTAACCTTTCATACCTGAGATGTGTTCCTTCTTCCAAAAATGTTCTGGTGCATTGGCCACCACAGTGCTGCGCAATTTTAAAATTCAAATAGTAGAAATCCCACAATGCTATGCGGTGGCTGTAAAGTAATGCTTTTTACAGTGCAGATACAACAAAATTACAGGACTGTCCATGGATTTGCATTTACAATAAGAAAAAAAGAATACAATTTGTTGTAAAATATTTACTCTAAAAATTACATCCATCTTCACCTCATGGGTTTTGTGAGAGTAGATACATTTTGTGATAGCAGTGATTTTGTAATATACATGAGATTTATTGTGCGCTTTGGTTAGTTATTGTCACAGGCTGTTTTGGTGTTGGTTTCTTTTTTTAAGGTTTTGATGTTCACTGTCATGTTTTGTCATGCACTTCCTGGTTTTGTCATGTGTTCCCTTGTCATGTGACTATGCCCTCATGTGTTCCTGCTTCGTGTTCCTGTGTCATGTTTTCACTAGGTGTGTTCGACATCGGCTGCGGCTGGATGCATGCGATCTGCGAGAGTAGCCGAGTGCAGGCGGGGGCTCGTGTTCCCCTTCCCACCTCGGTTTGAGCATTGTTTATATGTTTTCTTTCTGATAACTTCATGTATGTTTGTTTGTAAATATTATTGTAAATATTTTCTTGACACCTTACCCAGATAGCAGACAAACAGTGAATCACCGTTGAATCAATGTTAATGCGTCAACTAAAATATCATTGTATCAATGTTGAGATTTAACATTGATTTTTCATCAGGTTTGCACCCTGAAATAATGTTATTTCAACAATGAAAAATAGATAAATCTTGCTTTATGTAAAGCAGGATTCTATGCCAGTTAATTTGTCTCTATTTTATTCATTTTAATCAGAGACCATGTGTGGCTGCAATCGATATGATTTTGTATCAAAAAGTCACTCAAAGTAAACACCATCCTTCAGTTTACATGCAAATGTCTTTATTTATGCCCCCACAGTTACAACAGGGAATCTCACATTGACTTAAAACAATTACATCTGAATTTATAACACATATGGGAAGCACCTGGAAAAACATGACAACTTGCATCTGTAAAATGGAAGTAAATACAAATGTAAACTTGCCAATAAATACAGAAATGAGAGAGAACTACTGTAAGAAAGAAGTTAGAAGAAAAGAATAAAATACTCCAAACTCAGGGGGTTACACCATGAGCAATGCCCCGAAGCCTTTCAGATTGTAATGGAGCCAGTTTGGCACCGTCCCAGCAAAGATAAACTCTGATGCCTCTGTTTATCAGCATTCACGGCATCTAAAACAACAAGAAGTTAGTAAATATTTGGAAATGTGATTAATTATACATTACAAATATAGCCTACTACAAAATGAAGTGAAACTTGACATTTTTTCAAAATCTTGATATATTCCAGTTAAAACACGGTAACATTAAATTCAGGACTATTTAATGCATTTTAGAATAGACTTTAAAGGACCTGCAGACGCACAATGAATGAATGAAAAAGCAAAGTGAATAAATCCTATCTAATAATATTATTGTATTTAATAGTACATAAATAAAGTGTGAAAATGAAAAGTAAATTAATGACCAAATAGCTAAATTAAGTAATAAAAGAGGAGCTGTATAGGCTTCTTTCTGGCTGCATTAAAGATTAAACTGTAATGATGTAATTGTGATCTGCTCTCGTGATGATATCTCACAGCTGAAGCAGAGCTGAACTGATTGTATTTCCCCTCACCGCGCTAACAGGTCAATCAGTTCTAGTTCTGCTTCAGCTGTGAGATACTCTCACGAGTGGCGAACAGAATCACTGACAAGCCAGAAATTAATCTAACCTTCCGATCACCGCTCGTTTTTACACTGGACAAATATAGGATGATTTTAGTATCAAAATTATTAATCTGTGCGTGCAACGAGTAAGATACATTTGTGGACCCGCGCCGCACATGCATTTATTGACTTGTGAGTCGATCCTATATGGTCTCAAAATCCAAATGAATCAAATAGAATCGACTCACAAGTCAATGAATGCATGCAGCACCGTTTCCACAAATGCACATCTTACTCGTTGCACGCACAGATTAATCATCTTAATACTAAAATCATCTCATAAAATAGATGAACACCTCACAACAAACGACGCACAACAAAAAAAAAAGAGTTGCACGAGTCAGAATTCAGATTAAAGTCGGATGCATTTCACAGTGTATATGCCAATCCTAAGAAAAAAGATGAATACAAATATGATAGGGTTTGGTGAATAACAAACTGAAACTCAATGTATTAAGATTATCCTGGCCGTTGGTTCATGTGACTATTATTAACATTGCAGTTCACTCTGACTCGCTCAGGAGAAGCTGTACAAGTTGTAAAAAATAAAGATGAATAAAAACACTAAATTAAAATTGAGATGAATTTTATAAATATATTTTTGTAGGCCACTTACCTCTAAAAAACACAGTCGTTGTCCTGTGTCTCTTTTTCGCGATTGAAGTCTGTTCAGCTGCGCTTGCTTTGATCTGATTGGTGGTTGTCTTGAAGGTGCATTACCGCCACCTGCTGGATTGGATTATGGTGCATATAGGTAGGGACAAATATTCTAAATTCTTTATTAACTCTGTATTCTTTAGATAAATAATGAAATGCATGTACATTCTACATGATTTAAATAATAATAATAATAGCCTACATTTTTATTTATTTAAAACTGATAGACTAGATTTATGGTAGAAGTTATTTATTTTTTATATTTATATAATAACAAATTATATCTATTTTTTATTTTTTATAATAAGATGAAACACAGAATGACAACATTACATGCCAGGAAGCAGGAACATAATATATCTTTTAAAAAGATTCATAGTTTTACAGCTTTCTTATTGAAAGAGTCAGACATCAAACATGCATACAATTTTAACTCTTCCAGAAAAAGGTTAAAGAAAGGCTTACAATTACAAAATTTACATTTATGTATTCTTTGTTAATCCACACACTCGTTGGTGTACTCATCGTATCCTTTGAGAATAATAAATGTGCTCACATTCACACAAATGTACCCAATTGATTTGGACTTGCCTTAACATGTTGAATAATGCGACAGATAGATTTCCCGTTTAACTCTAGACAATAACAACTGAGGGACGTAACATATTTGGGGGCTCGTCCGGGATAATAAGGAAATTAATCATTTTTTTCCCCCGGATATTAATATCAGCTGTGTATGTGTCTATATGTTGGATGGTGCGATAACCGGAGGGATGTGTTGGAAAAAATGGATCCGTGTTAGCGGTAGTGGTGAGAACGAAAATATGTGTACCTTTGAGTTACAGGCGTTTATTGATAATCCCACGCTAGAGCAGTTTGACAGGAGTAGGAAGGATGATTTGTTAAAAATCGCTGAACATTACGGGATCTCTGTGGTGAGGCAATCCTTGAAAAAAACATTAAGGATGAGATTTTGCAAAGGCTGATTCAACTTCAGGTGCTTCATTTGCCAGATGCGGACGGTGAGAGGGCCGACTTGTCTGCGGTTGAGGCGTGTCCTGAGAGTCCTGGTACGACGAAGAAGGTGCTGGGCGAGGCTGCCGAAGCGGAGGTGGGGTCCGATGCTAAGGCTGCCTTGCCGCCCTTTTATCCTTTTTCTCCTCTGTCCAGTGATTCTGGTGGCGACGTGCGGCTTAAGGTCCAAATCGCCCGTATGCACATGGATGCGCAGGAGCGGGCAGAGACACATAAGGCCGAGATGGAGATGCGCCTCAATGTCCGAAATTTAGAAACTGAGGCGGATAAACAGGCAAAATTGTGGCAGCTTGAGCTGGAGTCAAGGAAAGTTGTCTCTAGGCCAGCTGTGCAAGCTCCTGTGGTTGCCTTAAGTGCTGCAGGTGATGTTTCAACAGCCGCTTTTGATATTGGTAAATATATTTTTTTGGTTCCTCACTTCAGAGAATCCGAGGTGGATACTTATTTTGCCGCGTTTGAACGGTAAGCTACTGCCCTTCATTGGCCAAAAGAGATATGGCCTCTGCTGTTACAGTGTAGATTGACCGGGAAGGCTCAAGAAGTTAGTGCAGCACTTCCAGTAGAGGATAATTTGCAGTACGATACAGTGAATAATGTGATATTTTGTGCTTACGAGTTGGTACCCGAAGCAAATCAACAGCAATTTAGAATCCAGAGAAAAACCTCATCGCAAATGTTTGGAGAGTTTGCCCGCGAGAAGGGGGCTCTTTTTGACAAGTGGTTAGCGGCAAGTAAAGTACAAGATTTTAATTCCCTTGGGGATTTGATGCTTTTAGAGGATTTTAAAAGTTGTTTATGTGAACGAGTGGTTACGTACTTAAATGAACAGAAAGTCACAACTATGTCTCAAGCCACAGTTCTGGCGGAGGAATATGTATTAACCCACAAGAGCGCATTTGTTCCGGCTCGGTCGGATAAGGCGACGGTATCACTTTTGCCACAGAATGCGAATTCTCAGTTTAAAGTTAGCACTCCCCAGTCTAAAGAGACGAGGGAATGTTTTTACTGTCATAAAACAGGACACGTTATTGTTGACTGTTTGGCATTAAAACGAAAACGTCAACCGGCTCAAACAAAGCCCGTCCGGTTTGTAAGAACGGTGCCCGTACACTCTGATAATGTTGAGTTGGATAGGAGATTTAAGCCATTTGTAACGAAAGGTTTACTGTCTGTAAGTGGTAACCCTCATGAGCAAAGGAAAATCCAGATGTTGCGAGACACAGGTGCAATTCAATCTTTTATTGTTGCTGATGTTCTTCCGTTATCGGAGATGACGTCGTGTGGTTCAAGTGTACTCATTCAGGGTACAGGTATGGACATTTTACAGGTCCCGTTACACCGTGTACATGTGCATTGCGAGTTATTTACAGGGTTTGCTAGGGTGGGGGTACGTTCCTCACTTCCCGTGAAAGGGGTTGCATTTATCCTCGGCAATGACCTGGCTGGAGGAAAAGTAACATCAGTTGTAGAGGTGATTGACAAGCCGGACTGTTTTGTTAATGCTGATGATATTGCGGACAGGTATCCGGATGTATTCCCTGTAAATGTTGTGACGCGCGCAAAAGCGCAGAGTAGAGCATGACATTACGTTGAATGATTCATTCCTGTTGCCACTATTATCTGAAGAGGTTTCTTCCACAGAACTAACCAATGTTAACCTTATGACGAATGATAAAACACTTGACGTGGATTCAGAGTTGTTGACAATGCCCATTACGCGTGAGCGGACGATCGCAGATCAACGAGATGATCTTTCGTTGGTCAGGTGTTGGTCTGCTGTTGAACGGCCGACGCCTAAGGAAGACCGTAAAGCTGAGTATGTGATACAGTGGATTACTGTGGATTACTGTTATGTAAATGGAGACCTGTTGCAGGTGTGGAACGTGAATGGAGTATTACCTGTCAGGTGGTGTTGCCCCTTGCGTACAGACAGAGGGTACTACGTCTGGCTCATGATCATGTTATGTCAGGCCATTTAGGTATTACGAAGATGTACAACCGTATTTTAAAACACTTCTTTTGGCCTGGTCTGGAGAAAGACGTGTGTCAGTATTGTCGTACTTGTCATGTGTGTCAGGTAACGGGGAAACCGAATCAAAAGATCCCTCCCGCTCCATTGATTACTATTCCTGTGATCGGTGAGCCCTTTTAGCATGTCATTTTGGACTACATTTGGGCTACCAAAAATTGTACAGACGGATCAGGGAACGAATTTTCTTTCCAAACTGTTCAGACAGGTGTTAAGAACGTTGGAGATCTCACACCGGGTGTCTAGCGCATATCATCCCGAAAGCCAAGGGGCAATTGAGCGCTTTCACCAGACACTAAAGTCAATGCTGCGTAAGTACTGTTTAAGTTCCGGGAAAGACTGGGATGAAGGGGTCCAGTTAGTCTTATTTGGCATTCGAGAAACTGTTCAAGAGTCTCTTTGCTTCAGTCCCACAGACCTGGTGTTTGGTCATAACATACGTGGTCCCCTCAAGATTTTAAAAGAGGGAATGTTGAGTGATACAGTGCCCAAGGAAAATATACTGGATTATGTTAGCCGTTTCAGAGAGCGCTTACATAATGCCTGTACATTTGCGAAAGACTCTCTCGTTGAAGCTCAGAAGTCCAGGAAAAAAAATTGTAATATTAAATCTGTCCCTCGGGTATTTAAGCCAGGAGATAAAGTTTTGGCTCTTCTGCCCATTCCTGGTTCTGCTCTGTCTGCACGCTTCGTAGGGCCATATGTTATATCTGAAAGACTGAGTGAAACAGATTATGTTGTACATACTCCCGATCGGAAAGGGAACTTTCAGACATGTCATATAAATATGTTGAAATTGTATTGTTCCAGGGAGTCACTTGAGAGAACTGCAGAGGTTGGGACGAAGGTTTGTGCTGTTGCCGTATCTACGGCTGCTGTTACTGTGCCCACAGCTGAGCTTTGCAAAGAGGACTCGCCATCTGATGGTGGATGCCGGGATGACGATGACGGTGTGTCTCTTCGCGGTTCGCAGGGGTGTGTGAGACTCTCTAATTCAGAGATACTGCAGAACTTGCCACATTTTTTGAATAATCTACCCGAAGTCCAGAAGCAGGATATAATGAACGTGATTAACGTGCTGCGCTCACGGCTGGCCGTGTTCACTGAAAGCGGCCAGGCTCGCGAGCCCCGTGGATCCGGTCCCGCATCTGTCGAGGCAATGCGGCGGCGTAGATCCTGGGGCTCACAACTGGATCTCGCGACGGGAGGCGGGCATGCCGAGGCATCTTCCCACTCCTCGTCCGAGGATTCAGATGCTCTTCCGCCTCGTGAGGAAGCCCGCACCGCGGCATCTTCCCACGAGGGCGATAACCCAGTGCTGATGCTGTCTGATTCCGAGGGGTCAAATCAGTTCAGCCTGGAGGCGGGCGGAGTGCATGTGAATTCACCTCTTCACTCTCCCGCTCAAGAAGAGCTTGTGGACGTGCTAACATGCGCTGTGGCCAAACTGAACATCGACTGGCCACAGGAAGAGGTGGAAGTTCAGCCTGTGAGCAGGTTGTATGGACACTTCTTCAAAAAGCGTGTTCAGCTGCCACGCAGGGGCTTGCCGTTTTTCCCGGATTTACACAATGAGTTGTGTAAATCCTGGGGAAAACCGTACTCGGCGCGCCTATCGACACCCCCAGTCCTTGATTTTGGGTGTGTTGTGGGTGCGTCCGAGGCTGGCTATGGTACCCTGGCTCACGTCAAGGAGGCGCTAGCGAGCTATCTGTCTCCTGAGGCAGCAGCGTCCCTGAAAGCCCCTGTCCTGCCCAACAAGCCATGCAGGGACACGTCGTCCCTGGTGGGCAGGGCATATCGAGCGGCCGGGAGAGCTGTTGGCTGCCTGCACTCGATGAGGGAGAAGGTCCGTCTCCGGACGATATTACAGAGCTGCGGAAAGCAACCGACTTGTCTCTCCGCGTCACCAAAGAGACGGCCCGTGCCATCGGCCGCTCTATGGCTGGCATGGTGTGCGTGGAGAGGCACCTCTGGTTGAATCTATCGGAGATGAAGGAGAAGGAGAAATCCTTCCTTCTGGATTCACCGATAGCCCCTGTGGGTCTCTTTGGCGACACAGTAAATAGCGTCGTCGAGAGATTCCAGGAGGTGAGGAAGCAGTTGGCGGCTTTCCGGCAGTCTCTCCCTCGCCGCCAGGGGCCACCTGTAGCCAGCAGGGAGGTCTCTGGTGGCCAGTCCTGGCCATCCACCAGCGCCGCCTACAGACAGGCGCAAAAAGAGAGCGTCGCTTCCTGCGCCCCTCCTGAGGGAGCTTGGCAAAGGAGGCAGCGTTCTCGCCAGAAGTCCTCTAAGCCGAAGGGCGATTTAAGAGAAGTCCTTTAGGCGAAGAAGGCTTCTGGCAAGCGGTCCTAGCTGCGGCAGGACCGCTCAGAGCTGGCCCTCCCGGGGGCGGACGATCGAGGTCGTTCCGAACCCGCAGCTCTGGGGAAATCGATGCTGTGCTCCCGCCGTTAACAACGCTTCGGGCCTCATCGGTTTCCCGCGTACGTGCGCCGTCCCAGCCGCATCGAAATCGACCTGCGGCGGGGCAGCGAATGCGTGCGCACACCGAAAATCGTCCCCGACTAAGCTCTGCCAGATGGCCGCTTCAGGGGGTTGGGCGGGAGGTTCGGTGGGTACCAGAGACCAGCCTCGAGAGGCTGGTTCCCCTAGTAGAATATATCGGCGCATGGTCATACCGCCCGAATATCTCTGCTTGGGTCCTGGGTACAGTGGGAAGGGGGTACAGATTACAGTTCAGAGCTCCACCACCGAAGTTCAGTGGTGTGGTCTGGACCGTGGTCCCCCCAGCCCAGAGGCAGGTTATGGAACAAGAAGTGCAGTCTCTGCTGGTCAAGGAGGCGATAGAACGGGTCCCTTCGCCAGACAGGGAGTCGGGCTTTTACAGCCGCTACTTCATTGTTCCCAAAAAGGGTGGGGGCTTACGTCCAATATTAGATCTGAGGTACTTGAACCGGTCTCTGAGGAGATTCAGGTTCAAGATGCTCACAATCCAAATTGAGGACTGGTTCGTCACGATAGATCTAAAGGACGCATACTTTCATGTCTCCATCCTTCCTGCCCACAGGAAGTTCCTGAGGTTCGCTTTCGGGGGCGAAACGTACCAATATCGGGTGCTTCCTTTCGGTCTAGCTCTTTCCCCTCGCACCTTTACCAAGTGCATTAATATGCATTAATGCGGCTCTGGCCCCGATGAGGCTTCAGGGCATCCGTGTACTGAATTATATCGATGACTGGCTCATTATGGCACAGTCGCCCGAGATGGCGATTCTGCATCGAGATGTCGTGTTAGCCCATCTCAGGTGCTTGGGGCTGAGACTAAACACGGCCAAAAGCGTGTTAACACCCGCCCAGAGGACCACGTTCCTGGGTGTAGTATGGGACTCGACCACGATGCGGGCAAGCATGTCCCCCGCACGGGTGGGATCCATACTGGCGGAGGTCTCAGGGATGAAGCTAGACCACAGCCGCACTGTGAAGCAGTTTAAGAGACTGCTGGAACTCATGGCAGCAGCGTCCAGCGTGATTCCGTTCGGCCTGCTATACATGAGACCCCTCCAGTGGTGGCTAGGAACCAAGGGGTTCTCCTCAAGGGGAAAACCTTTCCGTATGATCAGGGTAACGCGCAGATGCCTTCGTTCCCTCGTCATATGGAAGAATCCGAGTTTCCTGTCCCAAGGGCCGGTGTTAGGAGTGTTATGTTGCAGGAAGATCCTTTCAACAGACGCCTCCCTCACGGGCTGGGGAGCGGTCATGGAAGGCCGGTTTACGAGAGGTCTGTGGGGACCCCAGCATTCCTCCTGGCACATAAATTGCTTGGAAATGTTGGCGGTTTACAAAGCTTTGAGGAGCTTTCTCCCGGACCTCCACGGCCACCATGTCCTGATACGATCCAACAACACGTCAGTAGTATTGTATCTGAATCCCCAGGGGGGTCTGAGGTCGCGCCCACTATGCAGGTTGGTACATCAGATCCTCCTGTGGTCCCAGGGGAAACTGTCATCTCTCAGAGCGATGTACTTCCCAGGGGACCAGAACCAGGGAGCGGACGTCCTGTCGAGGCAGGTGCTGAGGCCCGGGGAGTGGCGGCTCCACCCTGAGGTGGTGGAGGCCATGTGCGAGAGGTTCGGCCCGGTGGAAGTGGATCTGTTTGCATCTCTAGAAACGACCCACTGCCCGCTGTGGTTCGGCCTCAGGCCTCCGGCCCCGCTGGGGCTGGATGCCATGACACAGACGTGGCCGAGGCGGCGTCTGTACGCATTTCCCCCGATCGTTCTGCTCCCGTGAGTTCTAGAGCGAGTCTGCCGGGAGGGCATCAGCCTCCTATTAGTGGCACCCCGGTGGCCGTCCCAAGCTTGGTTCTCCGACATTTTGGCACTACTAGACGGCCCCCCATGGCAGGTCCCTCTGAGGAGAGATCTGCTGTCTCAGGCAGGGGGAATGATATTCCACCCCAGGCCCGAGTTGTGGGACCTCTGGGTCTGACCCTTGAGGGGGCACAGTACTTAGAGGATGGCCTGCCACAAGAGGTCGTAGAGACGATTCTCAGCTCTAGGGCTCCCTCTACGAGGAAACTGTATAGCCTTAAGTGGAATGTCTTCACTAGCTGGTGTAGAGAACGGAGGGTGGACCCAGTTAACTGCGCAGTGGCCTCAGTGCTGGAGTTCCTCCAAGACCGTTTCTCCGCCGGTCTGACCCCATCAACTCTGAAGGTGTATGTGGCTGCCATAGGGGCTTTCCACTCGCCTTTAGACGGGGCCCGCTGGGTAGACACCACTTGGTAGTACGGTTCCTCCGTGGGGCTAGGAGGTTGAGGCCTGCGGCTCATCCCAGAGTCCCAGCCTGGGACCTGTCAGTGGTTCTCGAAGGGCTGCTTGAGGCCCCCTTCGAACCATTGGAGTCGGCTGAGGCGAGAAATCTGACCCTCAAGGTAGCTTTTCTCCTCGCTATCACTTCTCTGAGGAGAGTGGGGGACCTCCAGACCTTGGCGGTAACGTCAACTTGCTTGGAATTTGCCCCTGGCGGGGTGAAAACTATCTTGCACCCCAGACCGGGCTACGTGCCCAAGGTCCCATCTACGAGGATGGGGTCGGTGTTTCTTCAGGCATTTCATCCTCCGCCTCACGCGACGGCAGAGGAAGCTAGGCTGCACCTGCTCTGCCCTGTTAGGGCATTGAGAATTTATTTGGACAGGTCAGCTCATTGGAGGAAGTCGGACCAGCTTTTGGTGTGCTTTGGCCCCCCTAAGAAAGGGTTGCCTGCGGCGAGACAGACTATGAGTAACTGGATCGTTCAGGCTATAGCCACGGCTTATCGGGTGCGCAATCTGCCTTCACCCATAGCTGTGAGGGCTCACTCTACGAGGGGTTTGGCCTCCTCGGTGGCCCTCCTTTCGGGAGCCTCACTTATTGAGATCTGTGAGGCAGCGGGATGGGCTAATCCACACACCTTTATAAGATTCTATAAGCTGGACCTCCTGGCTAAGCCAGGTGCTAGAGTGCTCGCATCCTGAGTGTGCCTGGTACTCAGCTTCACACCAGGATGTGCGTGTTTCGGTGTGGCATAGTGGGTATTGCGTTCCCAGAGTGTCGTCACTCGACGACGCAGTGTTGAGTTCCCTCGATAAAGGGAACGTTTCGGGTTACTATTGTAACCCTTGTTCCCTGAGAGGGAACGAGACACTGCGTCTCGTCGCCACACCTTCACGTAGAGCGCTCGCTTCATCGCAAAGGCTGTCTATTGTTTGGGGCGGCGCCTTCTTATAGCTTCCGCGTACGCCGTCGCCTACTACGTCATGACGTTGCACCAATCAGATTGGTGGCTGATTTCATTCATACTTCAGAGCCGTCACGCTGGGGGCGTTCTTAGAGTGTCGTCACTCGGCGACGCAGTGTCTCGATCCTACTCAGGGAACAAGGGTTACAATAGTAACCCGAGACGTTCTCCGTGTCTTCTGGTGCCTAAGCCCGATGGTACATTTCGATTTTGTACAGATTATTGAATCTGATTATTGAACGAGGGATCCCCGTTGCAGATGTCAGCGTTGGAGATGACGTCTCTGCCACTCCATCCAATCAGGGTTGGCCTTGTGCTTTAAAAGCCGGATCTTCCTCCAAATCAGGGGCTGGAGGTTTTGCTTCCTGCCCCGTGTCATGCTGCGGCGTGGTACGTCCCATATGAAAAAAACCTATATGGTTCATATATAGCGACCATATATGTTCCTTACTTAAATCAGTCAGAATCATCTTATATGTTTAATGTAAGTCCCATATATGTCATAAACAAAATCAGACCATTTATGGCCCATTTCATACTAAAAAGCACACAGAAAACTTTTGGGTCATGTATGAATACTGCAAAAATCTGAGTTTTACATCTAAACAGTATGCAATGGTATATGGTATTTGTAGAAAATACATGATATTCATATGCAAATCATATAAAGTTTTTATACTGAATCATATGCTAGTCATATTAAAGCCATACAGGATTTATTTATATTTTGTGTCATTTGTTTATATGCTTTTTATACAGATTTCATATTTTTTTAATAGGGAAATGGTGTGTTAGCTCTTCAAGTTTATATCATATACATATAAACTACATATAATAATCATACATGATTTCATATACTAGCCATATATGATTTCAATCAATGACACACAAATTTGTGATGAACACTTTTATTTCAACACAAAATGAATTAATCAAATTATAATTATAATCAATTATAATTATACATGAGTAATTTACAATTCCAACTTGATAGCAAACTGAACTTTGCTCAGGAAAAAAACAAAACCCAAAAAACAACAATAAAATACATTGAACACAGTGTCATGGCAATCAATCAAAGATAATGAACGGATTAGTTCACCCCAAAATGAAAATTGACTAATAATTTACTCACCCCCATCTCATCCAAGATGTTCATGTATTTATTTCTTCAGTGGAAAAGAAATTAAGTTTCTTGAAGAAAACATTCCAGGATTGTTCATCATATAATGCTTTTCAGTTGCAACCAAAATGTTCAAGGACCAAATCAACGCCGTTTCAAAGGGCTTCGATGGCCTTCATAGCCTCTGTGTGATCCCAGATGAGGAATAGGGTCTTATCTAGTCAAACGATCAGTCATTTAAAAAAATGAATATACATTTCAACCTTAATTGTTCAACTTGCTCAGCTCTGCGAGGTGCCAAGGATGACGTAATCACGTGTAAATGGTCACATAGATGTAGGCAGAAGTCCCGCCCTCGTGTTTACAAAGCGCTCATGTGAAGACTAATAAACGCCCTTTAGCAAAAACACTCAATTTTCAACTTCAAAATCATCCAATATCGTTGTTTTATCTTTTTTTTATTTGCTAGAGGGCATTTGTATTAGTCTTCACATTAGCGCTTTGTAAACACGAAGGTGGAACTGCATTGATTTGGACCTTCAGTATTTTGGTTGCAACTAAAAACCATTATATGATGAAAAATCCTGGAATATTTTCTTCAAAAAACTGAATTTCTTTTCGACTGAAGAAAGAAAGACATGAACATCTTGGATGACATGGGGGTGAGTAAATTATCAGGACATTTTAAAAAATCATTTAATAAAGGCCTTCTGAAGAGAAGCTATGCATTTTTTATTAGAAAAATATCCATATTTTTGACTTTAGACTAAAATATCTATCTTCCGGCAGTCAACCGTGTGTGTCTACTTACGCCAAAAGAGTGACCTCTGACCTGAAGCATGATGTATTGATGAATGCGGATATGCAGAGAATAGAGGAAAACAAAACACTGGTCACAAATCTTAATTTAATGAAGATTTGATATAAGAGAAGCGCTTGATTTTGTTGCCCAGAGAGACGTTGAAGCTTACGCTACTCCTACATCGCATCACTCAGGTAACTCTCTGGATGCAAGTCGTCTGCCATGAGCTGGTTATTTTAGTCAATAAGGTTATTGTTGAAGAAAAATTTAATCATTTATGTTTGAATTCACACAGAAGTCAACATCTGTCTCTGCCATACAGAAACACCTCAGTATGGAGTCACAGGACAGCTAGTTTGGAGACACCGGGCCTTAGGTGTCGTTAATTAAATCACAGCCACAGCCACATAGATTAGATCTTCACACAAACAAATTCTCTACTACATTTACATCATAAAATGTATGCCAGCCACACCTCACATTCCTATGCACAGTCATAAACCCTCCCCATCACCACTTGAGGGCCTTGACACAAACACTGATGGAGGAAGACAAGGGGGGAACCATCGTGTCCCTTGTTTTCTTATTCGAATTAGTTACAGAAGGGTGGGGGGAAAAGGCATTTGCTTCATCTTTCCTTTTGTTTCTGTAAAACACTGACACAAGAGTATAAAAGGTTGGACCTTCTTTTGTTTCCTCAGTTCACACTCGACGCAGGCATTGCCTGGTTGATTGTGGATTCATTCTTGCAAGGATTAAATCTTTATAAAGACACGATTGGCTAAGGTTTGTCTCTTATTCAGAAATGCAACGGAGTTAATATAATTTTGCCTATACATTTGGTGTGAGAAGTGAGGATTCCTTGGATGTGCCTTCCGGACCCTGAGAGCGGATGGTGACCGATCATCCTGGACGTTAGAGTCACAGCCTTACCCCGACTGATTCAGGGAGAAGGGCCGGCTGCTCTAGGGGTCCTGGAGGGTCCAACCACTGGAATTAGAGAAAACGAACCCGGGGTGGCAACGGGACGCTTCTGGTAAGAGACAAACTTAAAATTCGGGGAAGAATTTTAAATAGAATTTGGTTAAATTGAAATTTTTATTGATAGGGATTAACCATACTGGGGGTCTGAATCTGTGGCAAATGCATCGTGAATTTATGTTTTACGGGGTAAAACTGAAATCACGAGGGCGAAAATCGGGCGTTTGGGTTAACGTCCGTCCCGTCTGGTCTGGGTGAAGGATCAGTAAGGACGCTAGGGTTAGCGTCCTCCCGTCTGGTCTGGGTGAAGGATCAGTAAGGGTGCTTGGGTAAGCGTCCTCCCGTCTGGTCTGGGTGAAGGATAAGATCTGTACGGAGACGTCCGACAGATTACTAGCGTGCACGCGAACAGCCACAGAATCAGACTGCCAATATGGTAAAATCCCAAAGCAAGCTAGCAGAATATGATACACCGGTGTTTTTGTCAAATGGGAAAATTATATGGCCAAAAATGCATGCAAGGTATAGAGAAATTAATTCAATTAATTATGATTTCCAAAAGAGGGAATTCTGTGTTTCACCAGGCTGAAAGTGGTCTGTTGAAGAGAGGAGATTAATCTAAGGGCTGTTGTGGGGGATGTGTGTGAGAAATGCAAACTAACAGTGTTGAATGAAACTGATAGCAGGGAAAGGAAAATGTTGTCTGATCACACAGAAGCCACAGCTGTTTAAAGATCGCTGGTGAGTATGAACTTTGATTAAGCTATGGATAACACCCAGCCAACATGTCCATGTGGGCCCCACATGGGGTTTAGCTGGGCTACATGGGTGTCATCTGGGCATGGGCTCAGGGTGGGCAGTTTGATGGGCAGAATGTGGGCCCCATCTTGGATAAAGTTGTGGGGCCCAGTTAGGTTGCCCATTATTGTTTATTTGAGGGTCCCATGTGGGCCACATTTGGGCTATATTTAGAATTGTAACCTTTTATTGTTTGCAGTTGGTTTTGTTTTTGTACAATTATGGGTAACAGCCTAACCCTAACAACTGATTACATTTATTGCAATTTAAGTATTTCATAAGTTTATATATAACTTCTTAATTTTTCCATTTTATTTTTAATTTTTTTGTTGTTGATTGTTTTAAGTCTGTAGCACTTTGAGATTTTTTGTATATTAATAAATGTACTTCTTCCCACAAACCCAGCTGGGCTCCCTATGTGGGACCTGGTTGGTTCACTAATGGGAAATGAGTACGGTCTAATTCATTCACAGTCAAGACAAGTGCAAACACAGTCAATTCCAAAGGTTGATTGGATAGATAACACACAAATATCACCCTTGAAATAATTTGTATTGTTATTTTGACACAATGTGACGTCAATCTAATCATAATCTAAAAAGGCCAGCACAATTTCAATTTGACCAAAGATCATGCCATTTAGTGGCAACAGGCATCAAGAGCCTGTGGATACAGAGAAAAAAGGCAATAAAAAAGTGTATTGTGATCACAGAAAAGCGCCATACAGGGACCAATTTAGCTCTTATTCAAAAAGTGTGCAAATTGAGGGAAATATTTCCATTCTCAAATATTTCATTTTAAATGGATCTTTAATAAATGTTTATTTTGTCACAGAACATCTAGTTTCCACTGAGCAATGAGTTCTGAGGAGCTTTATCCATCTCCTCACTCAGCTGTCAGAGCTTTTTCCCTTTTTTATTTAGTGCTAATTCAAATAACAAATGCACAAAAGATACCAAATATAGTAACACTTTAGAATACTGTTACAAATTATTTGTAATGCCTTCAGAAGGATTTGGTAATACTCAAGTCTTAGTAGGTTACACCAGGATCTTCACTTTATAATTAATTATATAAGGTCTCCCACATCTATCACACCTGATTCACCTCATGAGCTCATTAGACTGAAAAACCTGAAATGGGCGTGTCAGATATAGGGAGACATACGACATTTGCAGGGCTGGTGATACTCCAAGACAGGTTTGTAATCATAACCATGTATTTTACAACACATCTGCTTCTGATTCTTATTAAGTGGGGGTAATTTTTTTTAGGATTCTTTAGCTCACTGAAGTCTCTGAGATCCTGACACCTTCACTTCTGGAGACTCCAGGTAGGTTGCAGTTCTGGCAAATTGTGCTGCTGGAGAGTAAAGGGTTTCTGATGGTTTCACACTTAATTCTTTACCTTAATTCTGAATTATTTTGCAGTTAGCGTGTGTTGTTTCTTCGCCATCTGTTTTTGTCCGACGTGGGGTACCAAAAGTTGGCACAATGGTTGATTCATTTGTTTGGTCTTTTTCAGAGGGCAGTTGGGAGAGCAACGACAGAGGAGTGAGGAGCTGCACTGTTTTCTTTTATTTGTTTGTGAAACACATTATTTTAGACTGTACTTTTGATACTTTTGTATTATAAAGTTGTAAATGTAGTAAGTCATTTTCCAATTATTCCAAATAAACGTTGCATAATAAACTAAAGCATGAACTACTGGTTTCTGTTCATTGAATACTTTTAACACTTTCGTGTAGTTAGTGGACTACATGTAATGTTTGTATTTAGGGGTTTACTATGAGATAACCCAAACAGAAAATATGCTAGCCCATCTATATTCCCATTGTGGCCCATACATAACACCCATCTGGATCCCGTCATCAACCCATATGGGCAGACCCATGTAGGCCCCAAATGGGTGCTACCTGGGTTACCCATATGGGCCCAGTATGAGCCCATCAAGAGACTGTCATCAACCCATTTAGGCCCCATAAGGGTTCTGTATGTGGCCCACATTGGCCCCATTTATTAGAACCCATATGGGACCCATGTTGGCCCCTATAATGAATACACAAATGGAACACACTTAGAGCCCACTATGGACCCATCATCTGCCCCTGTGGGCTAACACACATGGGGCCCATGTGGAGCCGATGGACAAAATTATACGGGCCCCACTTGGGTTGCCCATGCAGGGCCCAAGTGACAGCCCATCAAAAACCCACATGGGGCCCACATGGAAATGTTGGCTGGGCAATTTATGATAACTAAATTAGAGCTAACAATTTGAATGGCACGATGAGTAACTTGATTAGTCCGAATAAAGATTTTGAGACTAGAGAGCAAATGCTGTAAGCAGCTCTGCTCTGAAGATAGCAATTGAAATAAATAAGCAGAACGTATTAAGAAAATGGCCAGCAATGTTTAAATTATGTTTAGAAAATTATACGGCAACTTAACTGGCTACAAATAAATTGAGAACAAAAGAAATTCAAATTTCTAGGTGTTAATGCTTATTCATGGGTTGTAAAATGGGTGGAATGCCATTAAACCCTGAAGGAAAGATCCCAGTAACTGAGGGAATGTATAATCTGATAACATTAAACCCTGAAGGAAAGATCCCAGTAACTGAGGGAATGTATAATCTGATAACATTAAACTCTGAAGGAAAGATCCCAGTAACTGAGGGAATGTATAATCTGATAACATTAAACTCTGAAGGAAAGATCCCAGTAACTGAGGGAATCTGATAGCTAAATGTGATTTTTGTTTTGAAAAAAGCAGATGAATGATACCATTAATTGCAAGACATTGTATGTTTTATTGGACCAGAGCTCTTCTCTGACTGTCCGAGCGATTGCCGCTTTAGACACCACCTTACAGACTGGGAACCAAACTGAAACATGTTTATTGCTGAATAAAATGTGTGGTCAGCGGGGGATTTTTGCACATAACTGTGTCCACTCACCCATAAGGTGTTGAAAATGTGGCAAAATGAGACCACCAGACTAAATTTTGAAAACAAAACTAAATAAAGAATAAATTAAATAATTATTTTTTGGAAAGAAGGAGTTTAGATGATTTTAATTTTAATTATGAGATAAAATTAAAGACGATAAAATTTTTGATGTAGAGGATTTAAAATAAATATGCTCTTGCTCTTCTCACTTTTGCAAAACTTTGATAATGCTTATTTGACTGAAATTGGATTGTTGAAATAACTATAGGTGAGTTAATATGTTGGAAAACCTAGAAGCTGATGTTTTGGGTTGATTATTTGAAAATGTGATCTCAGTCCAAGAATAGAGTTAAAAGGAAAATGTCTGATGTCTATTTGGAACCAATTTTAATTCATAGCCAGATCTTACACTGAGGTAGTGTGAAGAGTGAAAAGTTTGTGAGAATGCAGTGTGCCAGCCCTGAAGGCCTCAGAGTCTCTCTCTCATTCCAAATTAGCTCAAAGCTGATATCTGGACCAGTGTCACAGTATGTCATAGGATAAAGACACAAGGCATAAGTTGACAATCATAGAGACAATGATTTATTAAAAATAAACGATTGCCAATAAGAGGGCAATGATAAATATTCATGAAGAATATTTCAAATTTTTCAAATATAGACTACAAAATGAACTGAAATTTTAGACTAATCTGTTATATGACCAGTAACTTCCAAGCCTGCTCTTAGCCACCACCATGTACAGAACTGATGGCTTTGGTCACAGAACATTAAATTGTTATGACCAGATGTACTGAGTATAATCTATTAATTTTAATGAAAGTTGTGTTGTAATTAACCTGTCTCCATGTTTTACCAATAGTAAGCAGACCAAACGGCTCTAGTGACTCTTGAATGCACTTTCCCAAAAGTTCCAAAACACAGCCGATCCTGTTGAGGGTCAAAGATCTCAAGCGGGGAGTGGGCACGAAGTGATTTTCCCAATGACGGGTAAGATCCCCTTTTGGCCAGCGGGGGGCGACCTAAGGCAGGGTAATCACGCTGACACTCAAGCTCCGCCCCCAAAAGGAGGGTGGAGTCTATGTGAGGTGTGTATGAGTTGAGCAGATGTCTGTGAGGCGCAACAGACTCATTGTGTGGGGGGAGCTGTGTCTTGTAGGGGCCGAGAGTCCAGACAGAGATACAGCACTCTGCCCCAAAGAAAGGCTCTTCAATACCGCTCACCAAAACAAAACAAAAAACCCGCACATATATTGTGTTTGAATGCCAGGGAATGCCAGGGAGCACCCTGAGGGAAAGTTATGATGGTAAGGGGCATCCAAGAGCCAGCTGAGACCATGAGGTGATTGTCATTAACTTTTCTGGAGATCAGAACAAAATGTATTAATTTGTATCAGTAAAACTGTGTGATATTGAACTAACATTATATCATAGTTTTAAATCCTGCAGGTCATTAGATATGGCAGAGGATAATTCAGAGACGTGGTGATGGCTTTGAGATGAGGACGAAATTTGAAGTTTAGAGGGAAGGTCTGGATAACAAAGGTATTTAAACCCAAGATAACTTGAAACAATTTCACATAATTTAATACTATAAGTTGCTCTGAGTTAAAGTCTCAGAAGCTGTTGAAAAGATTATTTGTGTAAGAGACAGAGAGAGATAAAATGAGAGAGAGGCTGCTTGTGGAAGCAGGGATGGCACAGTGTCTGTTAAAACTGAGACGGAAAATAAATAAATAAATACATTTGGAATCGGCTGACTTCTAAAGACAACTTAAAAGTGAACAGACATGATTTGAAACTGGTTAAGAAACCAAGTAGAAGCAAATTTTGAGAATGAGCAGTTCATATTTATGTGTCCTTATTAAGGTAGTGTTTTAGCACTACATATAATAGTTAAACAACAAACTTTAAAAGAAGCTGATTATTCTGAATCTGATAAAGAAGATGATTTAGAATAAAATTGGGACGAGCTTTAAGTGAATTGATATCCAGCTCTGTCTGTTAATGTTAATTATGACTACTTTTGTCATTTATGATGTTGAATTACACTCTGGATTAGTAAATGCTATAGATTTAGAGACAGAGACAAAGTGACAAATTGGCTTAAGTCACTATTGAAATTATCCAGAGACTCCATCGCATTTATGAAATGCTGGAGGGCGAACAAAGGAATAAAACCTCTAAAAATAAAATAAAATAAAAATAGTAAAAATAAAAATAAAAAAAGTTTAAGTTGTATGGTTCATAAGAAGGAAAGCATGACATCTGACTTATAAACAGAACTACAATTAATGTAAGAGAATAATAAAAATAAAAAGGACTGTGATGACTGATGACTCTCTGTGTGACTGGGATTGAGATGAGGTAAAAATAGGGATTGTTTTAAAACAAGTTTAAAATAAATTTTGGAATTATAGTACAAATTTGAATACTTTATTAAAGTATTTGTATGACAGCAGGGAGCAGGTGGGGTAAAGTCTAGAAAGGTGGAGGTTTTGATATGGAGAGAAGAGGAATGAAGGCAGAAAGACAGCATACATGTGTATGAATGAGAGGAAACCAAGTGGAACAGTGAGGTTTACAGGGAAAAGAGAAGTAGGGGAAGAAGTCTGTGCAGGCAGGTTGGAATGGGTGGAGAAAGGTGTCAAGTCTGTTGATTGATAAAAGAGAAAGGAAAGGTGTACGGGACAGTAGTGAGACCAGCAATGGTGTATGGTTTGGAGACAGTTGCACTAAGGAATTGAGCTAGATGGAGGAAGATGATTTGTTTTTGACAACCCCTGAAGGGAACAGCCGAAAAGAAAATAAGATTAAATAATATGAAAACCATTTGTAAGTTCTTGGTAAAATTATGATAATTTTGGAGTTTTAATTGACAAAACATTGAATTAAAAAATGTACTTTAAAGGAGATCCTAATTATTATGCCATATTATACCTTATTATATCCTAACGGATAAAGAATTGGGTATTGAATATGATTAAACATTAATGTCACAAAAGAAAGATGAGTGAACGAGCTAATTGAATGTGATATAACCAGATAATGTCGATCTGATAAAGTTTCCAACATTAATACATTTTGATTTATGTTCATAAGAATATGATGTACAGTGAAGAACTGTACATATCTAGATATAAACATGAAGTTGAGGTTGAGGATAGTGACCTCAGACATTTGAGCTTTAAACATAAGTCATGCATGGGCAGAGGAGTCATCTGAACTGTGGGCAAAGCACAAACATAAACTGAAGGATGTTTATATATATATAGACTTAAGGGCTTAGATTAATTATTATCTATATATTACTTTTTTTGTTGTTGTTGTTCAATTTGAATTGGACCTCTATTGGAGTCTGTGATGATTTGGATTAATCAAGAGAAACAATGATTGTTTCTTCCTTCATGTTTTCTAAAAGTGTGTATTTGGTCTCTGAGGAGGGACTGGGGGTCTGTCCTAGGAATGTTTGATGTGTCACTAAACAGTTGATAGCAACAAGGTGTCGTGTGCAGGATTTTGTAGGTTTCACACCTCTAAATTGACAGGAGTGCAGTGACAGTGCTTACTCACTTAGCCCGGCTTGCAGACATGAAATATGAATCGTATATTTACTTTCACTGAAACATGACTGGAGCCCTGACTGAAGCATGCAAGTTGATGAAAGGTACAAGTGTAACAATTTACATACAATTATGTTTTGCGTTCGGATTTGCGCATGATTTTGGGGCATTGTGAAAACACTGGAAACCGTCTCGCCATTTTGCGAATTGTGTCTGTTCCTCTAGACAATTTTTCTTGCCTGGCCAGGTTGATATCTGTAAATGCGCAGCGCACACTAATAACAAAGATTTGATTTCAACAGGAAACGTGAGAGCAGATGAGGCTGCAAAGGCCGGGGCAGAGCAGCAGTCAAAGGAACCATAATGTCTTTTGATATGTGAAATTAACAAAAAATGCTTTCACTTCTTTACAGAGTATGGAGACCTTCGCCACTACAGCAGAGACAGCTGTGGAAACGATGTGGCTTCACCGTTCAAAATGGTGTGGTGATGGCAAGCCTTGTTTACCCTGAAAATTATTCGATCATTATGCTAGATGGCTGCATGGATGACCAGGCAGCCAAAGGGGGAATTATTAAATATAAAACTATCTGGGGTACAGTATTTGATGACATTATATATATATATATATATATATATATATATATATATATATATATATATATATATATATATATATATATATATATATATATATATATATATATAAAATATATATATATATATATATATATATATATATATATATATATAACCCTTTGTAATTGTTAACATTTTCATAAGTAACTGTAATATAATAGCACTTTCTCAGTGCTATTATACTGTCAGAGGTGTCAAAAGTACTCGCATTCATTACTCAAGTGGAAGTATAGATACTAGGGTTTAAAAATACTTCTGTAGAAGTTGAAGTATCAACTCAAGCTTTTTACTTAAGTAAAAGTGTAAAAGTACTGGTTTCAAAACTACTTAAAGTATAAAAGTAAAAGTAATGTAAGGGGAAAAAAATGCCATTAAAGACAAAAGCTTAGGCCACACCACAGGGGCCTATAGTGCACTACCCCACCTCCTCAAGAAAAACACTTTTCTAAAGGCCATAATGACTATAATGTTATATTAAAATGTTAATGTTGAAAAATTTGGGAGGCACTGGCTACCTGTTTCAGCCGTATATATAGGCCTACCCATTGAAAATGAATGCATTTTAGTACAATGGAAATATACCATTATGTGTACTGCTGAGCATTAACATGTGTTTCCTGAAGCGGAAGATATAATGACTAGTTGCCTATAAGTAATGTTATCAATAACCTTTACTGGAATGTAAATGTAGGCTACATGTGTGATCAGTGTTAACAGATTGACAACGCTTTAGAGCCCTACAGGCCCTGACTTTTTTTACACCCAATAAACTCATACCCACTGTCGGCCGCTGACTGCTTGGTTGTCACTTTAAAAAAACAAAAAACAAACAAATTATCCAAACATTTTTCTAAATTAACTTTAATAAAGAAACTAAACGAAATATAACTACTTGGACATTACAAACAAAGCTGAACTATTTTAATGACTGCAGGAGTGTGTCATAGGATTGTGCAGGGCTCAAAGAATTTGATGATCAACACACATTTATGATTATTATCAGTTGTGCTGCTCATGGTGATGCTTAAATTTTGTGGAAACCATCTAAACATTTGTGATAAAATTAAAAAAGAGAGAAATTAATACTTTTATTGATCAGACATGCATTTCATTGATCAAAAGTGATATTGTTAATATTACAAAAGATAATAATTTATTTAATATATGCAAATAAATGCTGTCCATTGAACTTTCTATTCATCAAAGAATCCTGAAAAATAAAATGTATCATGGTTTCCACAACATTTTAAAGCAGCACAACTGTTTTCAACACAGATAATAATCATAAATGTTTCTTGATTATAAAATCCTCATATGAGAATGATTAGTGAAGGATCATGTGACACTAAAGAGTCGGGTAAAGATAAATTCAGCTTTGATCACATAGGAAAAAAAGCTGTTTTAATTTGTAATAATATTTCACAATATTACTGTTTTAACTATTTTTGATTAAATAAATGCAGCCTTGGTGAGCAGAAGATACTAAACATTAAAAAAGCTGCATTATTCATATGATCGGCTACTTTATTGTCAATAAATAGGCTACATTGAAATGGCTTGAAAAACACACATAAAGCATATATTGTCGCACTCGTCTGATTGTCTTCGTCACGTTTCATCACTCATAACGATTGTTTTCCTTCAGCTTGCAGCTCCAGCGTGACAGGATATTACGAATCCGCTTTTGGAATTTGGACTTTCTGTGAGAGCGCCCTCCTCATATTTAGATGCGAATAAAATGACAGCAGGTCATGCATAGATTAATTTTTGTATCTGATTTTAAATCTTAATGTATTCACATTGGTTTCTATGTAAATACACTTACCCGTGACCTCAAAAAGCGCTCTATCAACCGAGATTAGAGAAGGCTGTCTTTAGCGTCCCTGTTAATTTGGCCGTCGCCGCCCAGGGTAACACTGGTTCGAATCCCGCTCGGAGCGGGTCGACTAGAATCGGTGAGACCCAGTAAAAGTGCGAGGGACGAAAATACATTTTATTAAAAGTGAGGGGAACACGTCCCCTTCCGTCCCCCGCGTAATCTACGCCATGCCACGGCCAAAATGCGTAATTCATTGATAGGCCTACTGTACAATAATCCGCCGACAAAAAAAATAACAATAATGTGCTTAGCTTTGCTCTGAAAAAACTACAGTACCCTTTTGAAGTTCATAGAACATGCACTTAGCCCAGTCAAAACTGATTAATCATTGATTCAAACCTCTTTCAGCAGCTGTTGGGGTTGCTAGTTGCAGATGTCCTGAGTGTGTATATTATGATGGACAGGAATCATGATTATATTAAGAGTCTTTGAGTCACAGGTGTAATCCACGTTTGAGAGTTGGTTCACTCTCCCACTCCTTACTGTAGAAACAGCTTGTGTATATGTATACTGTATGTATGCCACTTTAGCATAGCGATCACTTGAATATACATCTACGATGAGTTATCGCGCTAAAAACCTGGCTGTCATGAATGAGGGCGTCTGCTGCTGATCGCTGATTGACTGAAAGTGTGTGCTCGTCTGCTGGAACCCGCCCAATCTGGCAACACCGTATGCGATTTGTGCTTTGAGTCATGTGCAGGCGCGATGGATCGCGTAGTAACCAATAGGGTGTTGGTTTGGTATATGTTTACACTTCTCATCCAACCACAATCAAAATCACACTATCCGGATGGCGCGATTTATCTGCATTTTTTTTTTTTTAAACAAGATGAAATGAAGTCTCATCTTGTTTTTTTTAAACAAGATGAAATGGAGTAACGAGGCTATTTTTAAAAAGTAAGGAGTAGAAAGTACAGATAATTGCGTGAAAATGTAGAAAAGGAGTAGAAGTAAAAAGTAGGCAGAAAAATAATTACTCCAGTAAAGTATAGATACCCAAAATTTCTACTTAAGTAAGGTACAAAGTATTTGTACTTCGTTACTTGACACCTCTGGGGCTTATATACACAGGGCTCAACACAGTAAGTACTACCATCTTGCTAGCATTTTCAACTAAGGGCATTTTCACAACTGAAAGTCCGCCCCAACGTCCGAATTGAAGTTCATGTTTGATTTGATACATTCTGTAAGTTTGGTGATTTCACATTGCAATCATGCGAGCCGCTAGGCTAGCGCACTAAAACATTTTACATGGACAC
Source organism: Pseudorasbora parva (assembly GCF_024679245.1). Classification (NCBI taxonomy): domain Eukaryota; kingdom Metazoa; phylum Chordata; class Actinopteri; order Cypriniformes; family Gobionidae; genus Pseudorasbora; species Pseudorasbora parva. The sequence goes on along the minus strand of NC_090190.1, from coordinate 26,850,642 downwards.
TTGCGTCCTGTAAGTTACATTCATCTATTTGGGCTGCATCTTGACATTGATTGGCTTAACTGACGTGCGTCTGATTTCAGTGTGTTGTCAATTCGTGGATAACTTTGACAAGAATGAATGAACAGATACATATTGGTGCCACTAATGAACGTTGCACATTGCTTCCCAAATGCAATGTCTTATTGTTTGGATTGGAAGTGGACATTTTAAGCTTCTATACAATTTCTCATGTTGTGAGTCAAGTAGCCTGATGAATTTCGGTTAATTCATGAGACATACAGTATTGTTCAAAATAATAGCAGTACAATGTGACTAACCAGAATAATCAAGGTTTTTAGTATATTTTTTATATTGCTACGTGGCAAACAAGTTACCAGTAGGTTCAGTAGATTGTCAGAAAACAAACAAGACCCAGCATTCATGATATGCACGCTCTTAAGGCTGTGCAATTGGGCAATTAGTTGAAAGGGGTGTGTTGAAAAAAATAGCAGTGTCTACCTTTGACTGTACAAACTCAAAACTATTTTGTACAAACATTTTTTTTCCTGGGATTTAGCAATCCTGTGAATCACTAAACTAATATTTATTTGTATGACCACAGTTTTTTAAAACTGCTTGACATCTGTGTGGCATGGAGTCAACCAACTTGTGGCACCTCTCAGCTGTTATTCCACTCCATGATTCTTTAACAACATTCCACAATTCATTCACATTTCTTGGTTTTGCTTCAGAAACAGCATTTTTGATATCACCCCACAAGTTCTCAATTGGATTAAGGTCTGGAGATTGGGCTGGCCACTCCATAACATTAATTTTGTTGGTTTGGAACCAAGACTTTGCCCGTTTACTAGTGTGTTTTGGGTCATTGTCTTGTTGAAACAACCATTTCAAGGGCATGTCCTCTTCAGCATAGGGCAATATGACCTCTTCAAGTATTTTAACATATGCAAACTGATCCATGATCCCTGGTATGCGATAAATAGGCCCAACACCATAGTAGGAGAAACATGCCCATATCATGATGCTTGCACCTCCATGCTTCACTGTCTTCACTGTGTACTGTGGCTTGAATTCAGAGTTTTGGGTCGTCTCACAAACTGCCTGTGGCCCTTGGACCCAAAAAGAACAATTTTACTCTCATCAGTCCACAAAATGTTCCTCCATTTCTCTTTAGGCCAGTTGATGTGTTCTTTGGCAAATTGTAACCTCTTCTGCACATGCCTTTTTTTAACAGAGGGACTTTGCGGGGGATTCTTGAAAATAGATTAGCTTCACACAGACGTCTTCTAACTGTCACAGTACTTACAGGTAACTCCAGACTGTCTTTGATCATCCTGGAGGTGATCATTGGCTGAGCCTTTGCCATTCTGGTTATTCTTATATCCATTTTGATAGTTGTCTTCCGTTTTCTTCCACGTCTCTCTGGTTTTGCTCTCCATTTTAAGGCATTGGAGATCATTTTAGCTGAACAGCCTATCATTTTTTGCACCTCTTTATAGGTTTTCCCCTCTCTAATCAACTTTTTAATCAAAGTACGCTGTTCTTCTGAACAATGTCTTGAACGAGCCATTTTCCTCAGCTTTCAAATGCATGTTCAACAAGTGTTGGCTTCATCCTTAAATAGGGGCCACCTGATTCACACCTGTTTCTTCACAAAATTGATGACCTCAGTGATTGAATGCCACACTGCTATTTTTTTGAACACACCCCTTTCAACTAATTCAACTAATTGCCCAATTGCACAGCCTTAAGAGCGTGCATATCATGAATGCTGGGTCTCATTTGTTTTCTGAGAATCTACTGAACCTACTGGTAACTTGTTTGCCACAAAGCAATAAAAAAATACATGAAAAAACTTGATTATTCTGGTTAGTCACATTGTACTGCTATTATTTTGAACAATACTGTACAAGAGCAATGTAAACATGAACATTGGCATAAATAGGAACTTCCCGTAAATGGTCTGAAAGTCCGAGGGATATTACATTTGTTCTCGAAAAAATCTTCTAGGGTGAACGAATCCCTCATTCACGTGGTCTATTGACTCATATTTTGTTCACTGAAAATCCTCCCTCCACAAACAGTGTGAAGCCATTGGCAACGAGCGCATGTGCAGCTCTGTGGAATGTTTCATTCTGTCAAAGATTGACAAACCTCGAGCCAATAGCGTTCAAGTATGAGATGTGACGGATCATGTGATTTGTTGAATCAGTGAACGAATACACCCTTTACCGAGATGCTTTGAGTCTGTCCCTGAACGGGAGATCTTGTTAGGGAACGAATTGAACAAATTGGTGCATATTTGCAAAATGAGGAACTGAACCAGTGTTGAACGATAACAAACAGGTGGAGCTCGGCTCGTGTAAGTGGCATATGCAGCAAAGAGCGAAATATACACTTTACCATTGTAATGAAAACAGTGTAACAACACAGACTAATGGTTAAATGATCACCTCACAGAATTGAAGTGTGTTTGTATTATTTTATTTTCATGCTTGAACAGTTTCTTCTTAAATTTAACGACTTCATTACGTTTGAGTCATGTCATGCTCTTCTCAAGTCAGAAATCCGGACCTGTAAAATGTATTTTAGAGAATACGTTTTAAATATAACATCAATACCTTAAAGTAATCTATATTACTGTGTAATGACTATTGCAAGCCATCTTATATTCTGTGGAGAGAAAACGTATTACGTTATCATGATCCTGCAAACCTCAAAGGCCATGATTTCATTAAATAAACGTGAGCTTCACGTTTCAGAGCATTCTACCGCCTGCACACTACTATGTTCAGAGCAATGTGCGGTCAATGAATAGCGTGCATTATAATGGCAAGCAAATTCTTATGATCAATGTGTAACGTTTTGACCCAGATAACTGTCGTTGAATCATGAAAATAGAGCGTGAAGGCGAAAAATCTGTATTTCACATGTTTAATGGTAGGTACACAGACACGCGCTGCCTCATACATGAGGGATTCACTCTTTTATAGCGTCATATGTGAGACTTAACATTAAAAGTAATGTTAAGTCTCACATATGTTTGTTGGGGGTTCCCTTATCGAGAGGTTCCTCGTATTGCGTATAGGAAAAACTCTTTTTCTCGAGAATATGAAGCAAAACTTTATTAATAAAGGTATCCATGTAAAGCACAGTGCAGCTGCACGGCAATAGCCAGGCGAGAGGCGTGCTCTGATTGGCCGGGCTGCGGCAACTGCAGGAACCTGTGGTGAGGCGGCTGAGAGGAACAAACCAATGGGGGCGCTCCAGAGAGCCTGCCATGAGGGCTTATATTAGCATACAGGTGGCTATAAAAGACCCTGTTTTGCCAAAGGTGTCAGATTTTATCTCCTTCAGCGACACCTTCGCTGACCTCTGGAAGAAGAAGCAACCGCCGTTGAACCAAGCACCCAGCGGAACCCGCAGCAATGAGGACGCCGGATTTCTCCGCCTTCATCTCTGACCGTCGCCAGAGGAGGAGGAAGACAGCCTCTCGACAGCCACGTCCGGCAGTGAGTGGTCAGAATCTGTCTCGGAGCCCCCCGTTTCGATGTAGACTGCCACGAGATCCAAAACCAGCATTGACGCAGAGCTTATCCGCGTGCTCACGAAGGCCATGGGAGACCTCGGGCTCGAGTGGTCCCAGCCTGAAGAGTCAACACGCAGCAGACTGGATGAGTGGTTCCTCGAAAGCCGCTGCTTCTCTTCTCCTCAGAAGCCTGCGCCTTTCTTTCCCGAAGTTCATGACGAAATAACGAAGTCATGGAAGTCGCCCTATTCTGCTCGCGCTAAGTCCTCGTTTCCCCAGCGCTCTCAACTGTCGACAGCGTGAAGGAAAAAGGATATGAGTCTCTTCCCCTCCTCGAAGAGGCCGTCGCCGCGCACCTCTGACCGCCCTCCTCCAGAGGATGGCAGGCCAGGGCGCAGCACCCCTCCAAGCCCTGCTGCACCACTTCAGTTCTTGCCGGCCGAGCATTTGCCGGCAGCCAGGCTGCTTCGGCTCTTCACACAATGGCTGTCCTTCAAGTGTTCCAGGCCAGACTTCTCCGCTCCCTGGACGAGTCTGTCCCCGACTCCGAAAATTTGAAGGACCTTTGCAGCGCGATGGACTTAGCCCTTTGTGCTACTAAAGCCACCGCGCAAGCCATTGGGAAGAACATGGCGAACTTGACGGTTTTACAGTGGCACCTTTGGCTGAATTTGACCGAAATGAAGGACGCGGACAAGGTCTCCTTCTTGGACGCCCCCATCGGTCCATCGGTAGTCAAATTTGCGGAACGCTTTATCCGAAGTGCAAAAAGCCTCTCAGGCCATGAGACACTTTTTACCCAAGCTCTCCAGCTCTTCAGGCCGTCAATCATCAACCATCATCTTCTCAGCCTCGCTCGACTTTCAGAACGCGCCAACGTTCCCGCTCTACAAACCGCAGCAGACAGCCCGAACGCCGGGGACCTCGACCCAAGCTTGTGTTGAACCCCGAGCCTCCAAAGCCGTCCTAGCCACACAGAGAAAGAGAAGATGGCCAGGTCCCGCCTCGGCTGGACCCCCATCTCTCCCTCCCGGTCTCCCAGTTCCCTGCACCCAGGTGACTGCCGACCTCAACTTTGCAGCCAACGAGCCTGCTGTCAAACGCGCTCGCCTGCACACAAACGCTGTTATCACGGCGACCCAAATAAATAAGCACTTCTCAGTATGCACTCCTACACTCACATACCCCTTTCACCCTTGCTATAAATGTTCCGGCGCCCACTGCACAGTGCATGCCGCCACACACAAGCACTTCCCCCCCTGTGTCACAAACACAAAATGGCCGTGCTACAGAGTTCCCTCCAGTAGGCAACCTTTACTCTCGCCAGCTCCAACCACTATCGTTTCGGACTCAGGCCTGGCAGGCCATCCCAGGCGTATCGAGTTGGGTTGTGAACACAATAAAATGGGGTTATTTGCTACAGTTCGCTCGCAGGCCCCCGCGCTTTCGCGCTCTCGCACCGGTCGAGACCTCGGTGAGAAACAGCGTCAGTCATGTGCTTCGCACCGAGATCTCAAAACTGATAGAGAAGGGAGCGGTGGAGCCCGTTTGCCCATCCCTAAGCGAGTCAGGCTTCTACAGCCGATACTTCCTTGTCCCAAAGAGGGACGGAGGGCTCAGGCCCATCCTAGATCTAAGACATTTGAACAAAGCTCTGATGTCTCTCTCTTTCAAAATGCTGACGGTGAAACAGATCCTCACGCACATTCGCCCCGGGGACTGGTTTATCAAAATAGATCTGGAAGATGCATACTTCAATGTTCAGATAGCCCCCCACCACAGGCCATTCTTGAGATTCGCCTTCGAAGGACGGGCTTATCAGTACACAGTCCTGCCATTCGGCTTATCCCTAGCACCACATTTACGAAGTGCACGGACGCGGCGTTAGCCCCGCTCAGGTTGAAAGGGGTGCGTGTACTCAACTACCTCGACGACTGGCTGGTGATAGCCCAGTCCCGAGCACAGCTATTGAAACACAGATCCCACAGACTGTTTGGGTCTCAGGATCAATATTTCGCCAAAATATCTTTTCTGGACACAGTTTTGGACTCGAAACTTATGAGAGTGCGGCCTACGTCACAGCGCGCGCTATCTGTTCAGAGCATGGTGGCCAAGCAGGGAGGGCCTCCATACACAGAGCCATGTGCTGTGCGGGACCAGAAACCCGAGGCCCACACACGGCTATTATGGCTATTATGCCAACAGACCCCAACACTTCATGTCGACCTTCTTCTTCTTCGACCATCAGAGACTCTGCAAGTTCACCATCGTTTCTTCACTCACCACGGAAGGAATCAGGCGTGGAAAAACCCATCAGACCAAACCATGGAACTTTCTCCTGCAATTTCCACCTGGACGGTCTTCTACGGCTCAAGCCATATGCAAGTATCGTATGCAAAACAAATTGCTGTGTAATGAGTGAAACTGTAAACCCCTTTGTTCAGACAAAGGGGCTTGTAGTCACCGATGGTTTCTCTCAAGGTTTTAGACTCTTTAGACTTCATCCATCTGTACTGACCCAGTTCTTCTAACCACTTTCCCTTCAACTCTGGCTATGTATGTTTTGTGTATGTATGTGTTTTATGTCTCGTTCGTGATTTATAGATATTAAATTTTGTGCACAATATATGTTTGGTTCTGACTCCCTGCCTGCAAACAAATTGTCCCTTAAATGTTTGATCTGGTTATGCGCTCTAAGCGCTTATGTAAATACAAAGGAAGAATATTTTTCTGTAGCCATGAAAAATATCTTTTTCTTGGAATTAAGTAATAATCAATACTAAATGTTTACAAATGAACTGATTAATTGATTGCAATGTTAATGTAGTTACATAAAGCTAATCTATTAAATTATTCAAATATTCATAATTAATCATAATGAGTTATGAATAATTATTAATATTTCCCTTAAGAGCTAATTAGTAACATAATGGTGGAGAATGAATGCAGGCATCACTTTAAACAATTGTTTGCAGACGGATCCAGTAATCAATCATGTGTTGTACCATAAAATTGTATTAACATCATAAATGCACATACAAGTTTCTGACGAAGTCAGCAAAACTAGAGCTTAAGTGCGCCTTCCTGCGAACAGCAGGAAGTTTACCAGTGCTAGAATGCATGTTTAAATCGTACAATAAGAAACTAACCTAAAATGATCTAAGAAATCATATTTTCAGTCGTTAAACAAGCGTAAGACTAATTCTGATGAAGAAATGCCAGATTAGCAGCACGTATAAACAGTAACTACCAGAATAAATGATCCTGATTTTGGGTGAAGGAAAACACTACTTTCAGCCTTTAATTCCTAAGTCTTTTCATGAGGAAGAAATCTCAGATTAGCAGCATGTATAAACGGTAACTACCAGAATAAATTATCCTGATTGCGGGTGAAGGAAAACACTACTTTCAGCCTTTAATGCCTAAGTCTTTTCATGACGAATAAATCTCAGATTAGCAGCACAAACCTTCTCCTCCAACACCAGTTAGTCACTTTGTAGGCCTTTGCCACGGTAACTACCAGAATAAATGATCCTGATTGTGGGTGAAGGAAAACACTACTTTCAGCCTTTAATGCCTAAATCTTTTCATGACGAAGAAATCTCAGATTAGCAGCATGAATTAAACTGCGTGACGAAGAAATCTCACTACAGTGTTTGTAATGGTGACTGAGCGATCCTCCTCAGTCACCGATCAAGGCCTTATTATTATTCGTTACGTCATCGTATTCATATTGATGCGTCAAACTGCTCTTATGAAACAGTCGCGTCGAATTAGTGGTGTAAATTCTAGCCTAGCTAACTAGAAAGTCACCATTGTCTGTGGAGTGATGTGCTGTCTAATTTGTGAGTCATGACTGACCACGCTAGAGTTCTCAGTGTGTGCCCTCAGTGGGGCTCGAAAGTCTGCTCCCTTTCGAGTGCCGTTGTAGGCTGGCACTGGTCTCTTGGCGACCCATGACCACAGAACGTGTGAGCAAACACGTCTGATAATCTGGTAATAAAGCTCCAGACAAACAAATCCATTGAGTACCAAATATTTCACTGATTTGAACCGCTCAAAGCGCCACAATCCGGTGACCCCTGGGGGTCACAACAGGAAGCGCAGCTAAAACTTATTGAAACATCTTTAACAAACCATTCACAAATGTCTTGTTGAAGGTGTATTCAATTAAAGACTATCAATGAACCATCTAAACCTGAGGTTTCTTATAAGGCGTGATTTTTCAGTAAATTGTAGTGCTCATTTTGTGAAAGCTGGGTTAACCAGACAAAGAGAATGTTAAATATGCATCTTCACTAGCAATCAAAGGCACCATCAAATGTGTCTAAATTTATAATCGATATGTGCTCATATTCCAATTATACACAGAGACATTGGTTCGCGAGAAACCTGAAAATTTTAAATAATTTTGAAATGCCATGATGCTTAACAATCTTGTTTACTGAAATCACACAACTTAAGCAGTTTAATGCGCGCTTCGAATCACTGATTCAAGACAAATGATTTGCGAGAGTCTCGAAGCTTCACAGACCCCTGAGGCCTCAAAGTCACCCATCACTGGTTTAAGCTGCAGTAAGCTCTTGTTTTGTGTGTGTTTGTCTTACTCTGATCTTATCCCTTCAATTTCATTTTATTTTTACTTTTGTTTAGCCTGAATATCCCTATTCAGCTAAATTTAATTTGATTAAATTTCAAATTTAATTAAATCAATTCTTCCATTTCCTTTTAAGTTTTTCTAAAACTATAAGGAAATTCTAATTGTACCTTTATTCCTCTATTTTTATTTTATTTCATTGACTTCATTTAGCATGAATATCCCTATTCAGCTAAGTTGGATCTAATTAAATTTCAAATTTAATTTATGTCAACTTGTCTACATACCTTCCCTTTTAGTTTCTGGAAGCTATACCCAGATAGCAGACAAACAGTGAATCAGCGTTGAATCAATGTTAATGCATCAACTAAAATATCATTGAATCAATGTTGAGATCTCAATGTTGAGAATGTTGATTTTTCATCAGGTTTGCACCCTAAAATAATGTTATTTCAACGATGAAAAATAGATCAAGATGGGTTTAAAATCAAAAGATTTCCAACTAAAATTAAACCACTTATTTAAGTGAATCAATGTTGAATCAATGTTAATGCATCAATCAAAATATCATTGAATCAATATTGAAATATAACACTGATTTTTCATCAGGTTTGCACCCTGAAATAATGTTATTTCAACAATGAAAAATAGCTCAATCTTGCTTTATGTACAGCAGGATTCTATGCCAGTTAATTTGTCTCTTTATTTTATTCATTTTAATCAGAGACCATGTGTGGCTGCAGTCGATATGATTTTGCATCAAAAAGTCACTCAAAGTAAACACCATCCTTCAGTTTACATGCAAATGTATTTATTTATGCTCCACAGTTACAACAGGAAATCTCACATTGACTTGAAACAATTACATCTGAATTTATAACACAAATGAGAAGAGCCTGGCAAAACATGACAACGTGCATCTGCAAAATGGAAGTAAATACAAATGTAAACTTGCCAATAAATACAGAAATGACACAGTACTACTGAAAGAAAGAAGGTAGAAGAAAGAATAATACTCCAAACTCCACCATGAGCAATGTCCTGAAGCCTTTCAGGGTGTAATGGAACCAGTTCTGCACCGTCCCAGCAAAGATAAACTCTGATGCCTCTTTTTATCAGCATTCACAGCATCTAAAACAACAAGAAGTTAGTAAATATTTGGAAATGTGATTAATTATACATTACAAATATAGCCTACTACAAAATGAAGTGAAACTTGAAATTTTATCAAAATCTTGATATCCCAGTTAAAACGGTAACATTAAATTCAGGACTATTTAATGCATTTTAGTAAAGACTTTAAAGGACCTGCAGACACAATGAATGAAAAAGCAAAGTGACTATATCCAGTGTTTTATCTAATAATATTATTGTATTTAATAGTAAATAAATAAAGTGTGAAAATGAAACAAGTAAATGAATGACCAAATAGCTAAATTAAGAAAATAAAAGAGGAGCTGTATAGGCTACATGGTGGTTTGGAAGAGATTTTTTTTCCATTTACAACACGAACTGGAGGCACAACTGTTTACTAAAATTTCTGTAGTTTGATATAGCTGCCTACAGAACTTAAAGATCTCACTCTTTTCTTTTTTCTCGCTGCATTTAAGATTAAACTGTAATGATGTAATTGTGATCTGCTCTCGTGACGATATCTCGCAGCTGAAGCAGAGCTGAGCTGATTGTATTTCCCCTCACCGCGCTAACAGGTCAATCAGTTCTAGTTCTGCTTCAGCTGTGAGATACTCTCACGAATGGCGAACACAATTACTGACATGCCAGAAATTCTGACAAGTCAGAATTCGGACGCAATTCACAGTGTATATGCCAATCTTAAGAAAAAAAAAAGAATACAAATATGATATGGTTTGGTGAAAAACAAACTGAAACTCAATGTATTAAGATTATCCTGGCCGTTGGTTGTGTAACTTACGAGGGTGCTCATGTGACTATTATTAACATTGCAGTTCACTCTAACTCGCTCAGGAGAAGCACACAAGTTGTAAAACATAAAGATGAATAAAAACACTAAATTAAAATTGAGATGAATTTTATAATTATATTTTTGTAGGCCACTTACCTCTAAAAAACATGGTCGTTGACCTGTGTCTCTTTTTCGCGATTGAAGTCTGTTCAGCTGCGCTTGCTTTGGTTGATTGGTGGATGTCTTGAAGGTGCATTACCGCCACCTACTGGATTGGATTGTGGCGCATTCGATAGGGACCAAGCCCGCAGTCTCCCTCTCATTTACTGAAGCTTTCGCGCCTCGATTGCCCCCCGGTGACCGGTCCCAGTATAGGCGCCCCTCTGTGCTTTCTAATGGACGCGAGGCAAACTAAATAATAAAATTAAACTTCAAATATTTTTCCCCCAAAGTTAGTTTATGTCATTGAAGGCAGTTATCATCACAATGATTTCATTTCAAGTGTTCGTTTTTAAAATAAGTTTAGTTTTAGTTAGTTATCTGACGCTTTAAAAACAGGAGGTGTGACGTCATGATTGACAGCTGAGACTGACGTCTTCTCTGAGTGAAGTTGTCACTGGGGCACTAACGGACTTTTTTCGGAATTTTTGGGAGCAGATTGGTGCTTTAGCTTTAATTTCTACATTTCCATAACTGTTTATTTCACACCAACATAATTAATTGTTCTGCATCTGCGAGAGTGTGGGCGGGCTTTTGATTTCGCAGCTGTACTTCCTGCTCTACTTCCTGCGCTCTACTGCGCAACTCCGGTCCCGAAATCGCTACTGCGCAGACTCGGTCCAAAGATGTCAGCGCCGTGCACCCCCGCCTGAAAGCTTCAAATATGGCAAGCGGAAACGGATGATGTCGAGTCGTCCATATTTTTTTACGGTCTATGATAGGGACACATATTCTAAATTCTTTATTAACTCTGTATTCTTTAGATAAATAATGAAATACATGTACATTCTACATTATTTAAATAATAATTATAGGCTACATTTTTATTTATTTAAAACTGATAGACTAAATTTATGGTAGAAGTTCTTTGTTTTTGTTTTTGTTTTGTTTTTTAACATTTTTTATTATAATAACATGAAACACAGAATGACAACATTGCATGCCAGTAAGCAGGAAAATAATATACCTTTTAAAAAGATTCATAGTTTTTACAGCTTTCTTATTGGAAGAGTCAGAAATCAAACATGCATACAATTTTAACTCTTTCAGAAAATTTTAAAGAAAGGCTTACAATTACACAATTTACATTTATGTATTCTTTGTGAATCCACATACTCGTTGGTGTACTCATCGTATCCTTTGAGGATAATAAATGTGCTAACATTCACACAAATGTAGCCATTTGATTTGGACTTGCCTTAACATGTTGAATAATGTGACAGATAGCCTCACTGGTGGAGAATTAAGCTTACCAAACATCAGCATTGATTCAATGTTTTTCTTTTCAACACTGAAAAGCATGGAATTATCAACATTGATCCAATATTATTTAGCAGTGAATTTTCAACATTGGTCCAGTATGGTGTTAGCATTGAATTTTCAACATTGATCCAATGTTACTTAGCATTGAAATTTCAACCTCAACCAAAATGATGATTCTGATGGAATTTCAACATTGAATCAATGTCACCATGCTATCTGGGTAAGGAAATTCTTTTGTACTTTTACCTGACTTTAGTTACCTTACCATCAACACCTTCCTTCTCTGTATAAGATTACAATAGTTCTAGCAACTGTTTCACGAGTTCACACTTACATATAATTATATAGAGTAATATAAATGTGCATTTGGCGTGCTGTCCGGGGGGAGGGATTCGAGCTCGAACTTGTCCCGAACCCAGAGTACCCCCCCCCCCTCGTGTAAGTGGTTAGAACTAAAAGAGCAAAATGTGGAGAAGGGGTGGAGGAGGGATGCTGATAAACTGTCAACAGAATGGAGGTAAGACTGCTGTGTATATATATGCACCTCTGGTTGATTAGCTGAGTGCTATCCACCTGTGTCAATTATCTGAAAGCCCTCCTCCCGAATCTTTGTTAATTAACATCGTTTAAAGTTGTGACTCTTTAAAGAGTCACACAGGCTATTAGGCTTCACTCCCCAGTGCCAGGCCTAGTCCATGAAGTACGTTTACCGGCCAAATGCACTGTAGACCACCTACAGAACTAGAAACATTTCCCATTGTTTCTTTTCTTTTGACATTAAGTTGTTTGGCGTGTCCCTGCTAGCTTAAGCTAACAGTCTAACCCTATGAGTATGAACTATGCAGTATCACACACAAGTGACACCTGCTTAGCCATATCTCCTAGTTGAAACTAAATAGGTAAAAACACTCCTTTCTTCTTTTCCCTTTCCCTTTCTGATCTCATCTTATTTATTTATTTATTTTTCCAGTTTTGTTTATTTTTGTTACTCTCTAAGTGAAAGCCTGTGAGAACCATCTGTGTTTGAGTAATAATTTGACCACACGTATAGCCCAGTCATTAGCTGACTGCTTACAGCCCGTCAACCAATATACTCAAATTCATAACTTGTGTTTACCAACACCAAATCTTAACACCTTGCCTTACTAGCGGCACCCATCAGCCATCGTGTCTTAGGCGGCTCACATAACCATTCCCGTGGCCCCCATAGCCATTCTCCTACACAGTTAGCTCACCAGCTCTGTACAAACTTGCAGTGGCCTTTGCCATTCTCTCTCGTTCTCCCACAAAGTGTGCCACTATGCCCCAGACATCCAGCCCTGCCACCACAAGGAACCCCTGTAGACCCGGCAGAGCATGTGATGGGCATCCTTCAGCCTAAAGCAGACAGCAACCTGCAATGGCAGAGAAAGGAACAGTGAAACTGCAACACAAGTGGACAGCAGACACCAGACTGAGCTTGGCTTGGCAACACCCCCACAGGCCTCAAAAGGGAGGTAAACGGACTGACGCTGTAAGTCACAGGGTTCCACAGAGAACCAACCCCCGCTCAGCATGAGAAGGCCAGGCTCAGATGCAAGGAAGCCGACAGAGGAGAGCTACTGGAAGAGATCACTGGTCTTCAGGAGGCTCCGACAGCTGCTGGGCACCAAGAGCAGCTGGATAAAGCTACCATACAAGACCTCCAAAGAGAACTGTTTCACACAAAGACTATGTTAAAACAGCCAATGTGGAACTTAAATAGAAAGGACATTAAAGCTAAGGCCTTTGGAGGCCATCTACATGCAGCCAGAAGCTGAAGTCCAAGCACAGACTCAGCAATCCCGCAGCATTAGAGACAAGCTCAGTGTGGGGTGGTCCAAAAAGAACTAAAACGGCCCGACCAACTGCAAATGAATCCTCAAAAGAAAGACGTACTCTGCTGAACTTCACATCAGCAGCGCAAGCTCCTCCAGCCCTGCACACAGACGCAATGGGGGGGAGGAGCCCAAGCCCTCTGATTAACCTTTCACCAGCCATTTTCCTGAAAGCCCCTGCAGCCGCAGAAGGAAAAGGATGCATTCAGACAAATCCTGAAATGGCACGTGAAGACCTCAAGCAAATGGACAGACCACAACATCCATGCCTATCTATGAGACATTGACCTTCAGCTGCAGTCTCTGGATCACATCCAGCCCAGAGATGCGATGCTTTCTGGCTCGGCAGCCAGGAAACCTCCACTCGGACTACCAGCAGCTGAAACAGGCCAACATAGAGAACTTTTCAGACCCTGAAAGTGGATTGAGCGCTGCCCTAAGACACTAAACAGGGCAGACATATCAGACATAATTGCCTGTGTTTCTACTACAGACTCAGACAACCCTGGAATGGAAGGAGGACACCAGCTTCAAGAACCTTCTCCTCCAACACCAGTTAGTCACCTTGTAGGCAATACTGCCAAGCCCCACACTATGTCATGCATGTGATTTGAGAAAGAAGGCCTTTAACGAACACAAGGCCGCCTCTGAAGGGATTCTCAAAACCCCAATGACTTTGAACTTTAAAACAGAGAAACCAAAGTGGATCACCAGAAGGCACCCAGCCTGGCCACAATGCAAGGCACCCTCTGGAAAAGTTCCTAGTCAGCATAGGACATAAAAGTGTCAAGGTAGATGAAAGTGTGTTCACAAAAACGCAAAAGTCTGCATTAGTGAAATTAGAATTTTACTGATTGAAAGAGAAATCTTTAATGACTGTGAGCCTCACATGTCAACAGCCTATACATAGTGTTGAAATATACAGATATTTGATATACAGTATTGTTCAAAATAATAGCAGTACGATGTGACTAACCAGAATAATCAAGGTTTTTCGTATATTTTTTTATTGCTACGTGGCAAACAAGTTACCAGTAGGTTCAGTAGATTCTCAGAAAACAAATGAGACCCAGCATTCATGATATGCACGCTCTTAAGGCTGTGCAATTGGGCAATTAGTTGAATTAGTTGAAAGGGGTGTGTTCAAAAAAATAGCAGTGTGGCATTCAATCACTGAGGTCATCAATTTTGTGAAGAAACAGGTGTGAATCAGGTGGCCCCTATTTAAAGATGAAGCCAACACTTGTTGAACATGAATTTGAAAGCTGAGGAAAATGGCTCGTTCAAGACATTGTTCAGAAGAACAGCGTACTTTGATTAAAAAGTTGATTAGAGAGGGGAAAACCTATAAAGAGGTGCAAAAAATGATAGGCTGTTCAGCTAAAATGATCTCCAATGCCTTAAAATGGAGAGCAAAACCAGAGAGACATAGAAGAAAACGGAAGACAACCATCAAAATGGATAGAAGAATAACCAGAATGGCAAAGGCTCAGCCAATGATCACCTCCAGGATGATCAAAGACAGTCTGGAGTTACCTGTAAGTACTGTGACAGAAGACGTCTGTGTGAAGCTAATCTATTTTCAAGAATCCCCCGCAAAGTCCCTCTGTTAAAAAAAGGCATGTGCAGAAGAGGTTACAATTTGCCAAAGAACACATCAACTGGGCTAAAGAAAAATGGAGGAACATTATGTGGACTGATGAGAGTAAAATTGTTCTTTTTGGATCCAAGGGCCACAGGCAGTTTGTGAGACGACCCCAAAACTCTGAATTCATGCCACAGTACACATTGAAGACAGTGAAGCATGGAGGTGCAAGCATCATGATATGGGCATGTTTCTCCTACTATGGTGTTGGGCCTATTTATCGCATACCAGGGATCATGGATCAGTTTGCATATGTTAAAATACTTGAAGAGGTCATGTTGCCCTATGCTGAAGAGGACATGCCCTTGAAATGGTTGTTTCAACAAGACAATGACCCAAAACACACTAGTAAACGGGAAAAGTCTTGGTTCCAAACCAACAAAATTAATGTTATGGAGTGGCCAGCCCAATCTCCAGACCTTAATCCAATTGAGAATTTGTGGGGTGATATCAAAAATGCTGTTTCTGAAGCAAAACCAAGAAATGTGAATGAATTGTGGAATGTTGTTAAAGAATCATGGAGTGGAATAACAGCTGAGAGGTGCCACAAGTTGGTTGACTCCATGCCACACAGATGTCAAGCAGTTTTAAAAAAACTGTGATCATACAACTAAATATTAGTTTAGTGATTCACAGGATTGCTAAATCCCAGAAGAAAAAAAATGTTTGTACAAAATAGTTTTGAGTTTGTACAGTCAAAGGTAGACACTGCTATTTGTTTGAACACACCCCTTTCAACTAATTGCCCAATTGCACAGCCTTAAGAGCGTGCATATCATGAATGCTGGGTCTTGTTTGTTTTCTGACAATCTACTGAACCTACTGGTAACTTGTTTGCCACGTAGCAATAAAAAATATACTAAAAACCTTGATTATTCTGGTTAGTCACATTGTACTGCTATTATTTTGAACAATACTGTACACTGTTTGATTTGGCACTGCTGTGCATTAATTTTCATGACAATAACTTGTCAAAAGAAAAATGCTAACTCCAGATAGCGCATGCATCCCTGACGAAAGATTGAGTTGATTAAGCTAGCACGGCCTAGAGCCATTCGCTTACACCACTGTCCACCTAAAGGTGTGACTTTGAAAACTATGACACATGACATTATAGTCCATGACCATGCAGATCACTAGTGCTGGTTTGAAGGGTGCAGATGAAATGATGGTTTGAATTGAAATCTCTACTTTAACAGAAAGAGCCTTAAACACATCTTAACATAGGTCAAATGGTATCAGCATAAGGTTACTGATTTTAGGAAAGAGACTCTAATTTCAGTATTAAAGCGTAAGTCTGTTTTGGCAAAAGAGTCTCAGCTCAGCAGCATATAAACTGTACCAGAATTAATTAGTCTGCTTTGGTTGGAAAGAAAAAATACCACTTGCAGTAGTGCTTAACCTTTTTCTGATGAAGGAATCTCAGTACAGTGTTATATAGATATAGATTTGGGCGATGCTCCCCTTTCGACAGTGTAAAGGCCTTAAAGATTATAGTCAGATTGATGTCATTCATCTAAACTTTAGCTGCACCTACAAGCATAGCTACCTGTTGATCAATACTATGTTTCATTCACTGAAAGAAACATCAGTATTCAGTCATGAGATGGATGTAATTCGGTGAGCTTAAACAAGTTTTAACTTGTAGCAAAACTGTTTACTTACTCTAGAGACAAGTGCCAGAAGCCTATCGTACAAAAAAAAGAAAGAAAGAGAAGCACTTGCAAAAAAAAAGCTTACATGAGTAAAATTCGCAAATAAAATAAAAAAAACGTCATATTCTTGAATATCTGAAAGTACAGGCACCACCTTGTAACTCTATATAGTGTGGTTTCATCTCCCCATAGAGCCCAAAAGGGACCAGAGACAAAAAAAAATTTTTGTGATTCTGTTTACACTCAATGGCCCTCATTTATCAATCTTGCGTAGAAACGGGTGTATATGTTGGCGTAAGATTATGCTTACACTCCTCTCACCGCCTGATTTATGAAACTGAGCGCACCTCTGCAATTCAGGTGTACGCAATACTTGCCCTTGATAAATCCCGCGGCTGAAAATGATCGTCATTAGAATAACACTCCCCTATATATTCAAGTCTCCGCCTCCCGCACGCCCTCATTTTACGCCATGGACACATGAAAGACGGCAAAGAAGCGAAACTTCTCCGACGTGGAGATCGGGCACGCTCAATCATCTCACTAATCCACTAGTCAGGGCACTGATTAGGACACTGATAAGTCAATGGGCTGACTCCCTGATCAGTGCTCTGACTACTGAACTAGTGACATGATTGAGATGCGCGCCATCAAGACCATCACCAGGGAAGTGGAAAAAAAACCCGAAATTGTTTTATTTAAGAGTATAAAGAGTGGGAATAAAGGCACCCACAAAAACAAAATATGGACCCAAATTACGAGTACTGTTAATAGTGTGGGGGTTAAGAAGCGCACCCCAGCAGTTTAAATAGCTGTTTGGATGATAAATTACCATCACAATGCATTATTTTACAGCACGTTTTGAAACAATTAGCATTTAATTTCGTATCACGGCATGTATTGGGGTGTGCGATAGTGATGATGATGTGATGTGGAGTACCATTCATTCACATTAATAATTACATGACAATTTGTAAGATTCTTCTTCTTCTTCTTCTTCTTCTTCTTCTTCTTATTATTATTATTATTAGGCCTATTATTCTTAATGACGCTTTTTATTTAGAAGAAGAATGTCGTTTTTATTATTTTGTCAGTCTGAATTATTTTAGTCCCAGTCTGTGCGCAGCTGCCTGTCAGAGATTGTAGAAAGGACCCAAAAGCAAAGGTGCAGAACAGGAATGTTTATTAAGTCACTAAAGGAACTTAGGCAGACAGCCGATCACAGCACGGGTGATGCAGATCTGGAGCATAACAGGAACAAACAAAGGAATACGGTCCTTAGAAACGGGCCGAATTCTTGAGCTCGTCGCGGGAAGGCCGTGGCGAGCGAAACCACCCCAGACACAGCACTCAGCACCACAGAGAGAGTCCAGGGAGTACTCACGTACAGCAGGAGACTGGACAGAAACACAGGTGAGACCAACACGAACAGACACTGGACAAATCGACCAGACTAGACCGGACAAACGAGAGATCAGCACTAGATCGAGATGCATACAATAATAATCTGGCAAAGAAGCCACAGACACGAGTCACTAAATAACCAGAGAGAAGCATGCAAAGAGGAACAGGTGCGCTCTCAATCAGAGAGCGCGCTGATTGTGATAGTACACAGCTGAGAGAGAGAGAGAGAAGCCAAACCTAACTCATGACAGTACCCCCTCCCTAACGAGCGCCCCCAGGCGCTCCCAAGGAAGGGGACCGACGAGAGCGTAGGAAGTCCTCGATGAGCGAGCGGTCCAGGACGTCCCGGGCCGGCACCCAGCACCTCTCCTCAGGGCCGTAGCCCTCCCAATCGACCAAATACTGATGATCCCGCCCGCGGGGCCGAACGCCCAGCAGCTTCTTGACCCTATATATGGGAGAACAGTCGACAAGGGCAGGGGGGGGAGGGCTTGGGGGGAGCACGAATGACGGGTTTAATGCATGAAACGTGAAAAACGGGATGGACACGTTGCAACGAGTGAGATAAACGAAGGCGCACCGCCACCGGACTGAGGATCTTAACAATAGGAAAGGGACCAATAAAAAGAGGTGCCAATTTCCGAGAAGCCGAGGGAAGAGGCAGGTTACTAGTGGAAAGCCACACCTTTTGACCGCAAACGTACCTAGGAGCTCGCGAGCGGCGACGGTCGGCAGTGCGGCGGGTGCGTTCTCTGGTACAACAAAGAGCTTCACGCACCTTCTTTCAGGTACGGCGACAGCGTTGGATAAAAGACTGGACCGAAGGGACAGCCGTGTCAGGTTCCTGAGAAGAGAGCAGAGGCGGCTGATACCCCAGACAACAGAAAAACGGAGACAGCCCGGTAGAAGACGAAGGTAACGCATTGTGCGCGTATTCTGCCCACGTAAGCTGCTCACTCCAAGACGACGGATTGCGGCTGGCCAGACAGCGAAGTAATCGTCCGAGATCCTGGTTAGCCCGTTCGGCCTGGCCATTTGTCTGTGGATGAAATCCTGACGACAGGCCGACTGTAGCGCCGACCTGTCGGCAGAACTCCCTCCAAAAATGCGAGACAAATTGAGGCCCCCTATCAGAAACAACATTGGAGGGAAGCCCGTGAATCCTAAATACATTGTCAACAACCAGCTGCGCAGTCTCCTTTGCAGACGGAAGCTTAGGGAGGGGAATAAAGTGAGCCGCCTTCGAAAAGCGATCAACAACCGTAAGGATCGCCGTATTACCACAGGACGGGGGAAGTCCCGAAACGAAATCCAGGGCAATATGGGACCATGGACGAGAAAGAATAGCGAGAGGTTGGAGCAAACCCGCAAGAGGAGAATTACCGCCCTAGCCTGGGCGTAGACAGGACAGGCAGCCACGAATTGACGAACCTCGCGAGTCATAGACGGCCACCAAAACCACTGGGAAACAGTGGCCAAGGTACCCCTCTCCCCAGGGTGAGCGGCAAACCTGGAGACATGCCCCCAACGGAGAACAGCAGATCGAACAGACCTCGGAACGAACAATCTACCCTCCGGACAACCACGAGGAATCGCAACGCGGGTGAGCGCTCTCTTAACTGACCGCTCGACCCCCCAGGTGAGCGCCCCAACCACACAGCCCTTGGGCAAAATGGACTCGGTGGTGGAACCCTCCCCCGAGGAGCCGAACTGACGAGAAAGCGCATCAGGCTTAAGGTTCTTAGAGCCTGGTCTAAAAGAAATGGTGAAGTCAAACCGTCCAAAAAAAAGAGACCACCGGGCTTGGCGTGAATTTAACCTCTTCGCAGAACGAATATACTCCAGGTTTCTGTGATCTGTCCAGACGATAAACGGAACGGCCGCCCCCTCCAGCCAATGACGCCACTCACCGAGCGCTAGCCGAATGGCCAAGAGTTCACGGTCTCCCACATCATAATTACGTTCCGCGGTGAAAGCCTGTGAGAGTAGAAAGCGCACGGATGGACCCAGTTATCAATAGACGACCGTTGCGACAAAACCGCTCCCACTCCCACATCCGAAGCGTCAACCTCCACAATGAACTGTCTCTGAGGATCAGGTGTAATTAAGATAGGTGCAGAGGAGAATAAGCTCTTCAGATGTTCGAAGGAGTGCTGAGCAGAGTCGGACCAGAGAAAACGCGATTTGACAGAGGTGAGGGCGGTAAGGGGAGCTGCAATCTGACTGAAGTTATGGATAAACCGTCGATAAAAATTCGCAAATCCTAGGAAACGCTGAAGAGCTGTACGGGAATCGGGAACGGGCCGAAATTCAAAGTGGCCTAGAGGGGTATTGAACGCCGTCTTCCACTCGTCTCCCTCCTTTATGCGCACTAAATGATATGCATTGCGGAGGTCCAGTTTCGTGAAGATCTTCGCGCCCTGCAAGATCTCAAAGGCTGACGACATCAGCGGTAAAGGATACCGGTTCTTAATGGTGATGTCGTTCAGCCCTCAATAATCAATGCAGGGACGCAGCGAGCCGTCCCTCTTCTTCACGAAAAAGAACCCCGCCCCGGCAGGAGAGGAGGACTGGACAATAGTACCGGCGGACAGGGACTCAGACAAATACTTTTCTAGCGCTTCGCGCTCAGGAGCAGATAGGGAATACAACCTCCCGCGAGGTGGGGTGGTACCCGGGCGAAGATTGATGCTACAATCGTATGGTCGATGGGGAGGAAGAGAGGTGGCCCGTGAACGACTGAACACTGCTCGCAGATCGTGGTACTCCTCAGGAACTCTAGAGAGATCAATAGACTCCTCCTGAAAGACAGAGATAGAGGAGACAGCAGGGACAGCAGACACAAGACACTTGACATGACACGGTAAACTCCAAGATAAAATAGACCCCTTCACCCAATTAATCTGGGGATTATGCTGTTGTAACCAAGGGTGACCCAGAACGACAGGGGCAAGTGGGGAATGAAAAATAAAAAAGGAAATGGTCTCTTGGTGATTACCAGAAATGGTGAGACTCACTGTTACAGTCTCTTGATGAATGTTAGACAGCACACGACCATCTAAGGCAATGGCGGTGGGGGGATCAGACAGTTCCCGTAAGGAAATACCATGCTCCATAGCCCAGCTCTCATCCATGAAGTTCCCCTCGGCGCCGGAGTCAATAAGGGCAGCACAGGGAAATGACGAGCCTCGCCAGCGCACGACAGCATCAAACATAGTGCTGTTCTTGTGAAGTGGGGAGATGGGGGTCGCGCTCACCAGTACTCCCCGAACTACTGGCGAGCTCTTGCTTTTACTGGACAGGAAGCAGCGTAACGACCCCAGCCGCCACAGTACAGGCAGAGACCCTCCTGCATCCGCCGTTGTCGTGCGGTAGACGAGATCCGTGTTCTCCCCAGCTGCATGGGTTCAGGACCGGAACTAGACTCAGAAAAGGGTGCGGCGGAAGGATACATCGGCTGCTCGAGGCAGTTACTGCGAGCACGTCGACGCAGATCAAAATGCTTATCAAGGCGGATTGCCAGCTCCGCCAGTTGGTTAAACTGGGAAGGAATCTCCCGTGCAAAAATCTCGTCCTTAAGTTCGTCATTTAACCCGTCCAGGAAACGTGCAGAAAGAGCGGGTTCGTTCCATTCACAGGTAGCGGCCAAAGTCTGAAACTCAATGGCAAAGTCAGTAGCTGAACGCTTACCCTGGCGCAAGGCAGCGAGCTGCCGAGAAGCCTCCTTTCTGAAGACGGAGCGATCAAACACCCTTATCATCTCCTCCTTAAAGGAAGCAAATTGCTGACAGCACGCGGAATCAGCCTCCCAGAGAGCCGTTCCCCAGTCGCGAGCCCGTCCCGTGAGGAGAGAGACAACGAAGGCAACCTTGGAACGTTCCTCCGCATAGGTGGTAGACTGAAGAGAGAACACCACCTCGCATTGTGTTAAAAAGGCATGACATCCAGACGGCTCACCTGAATAACAGGGGGGATTATTGATCCGAGGCTCTGCGGAGCTGCGTGACCCGTTTGCCGACTGCCCCAGGCGCAACTGGTGGAGCTGACTCGTGAGTTCGGTAACTTGGGCTGCCAGGCTCTCCACCGCATGCTTGGTGACAGAGAGCTCCTCCTCGTGCTTGCCCAGCAGAGCACCTTGCATCTCAACAGCAGCACGGAACGGCGTCTCCCTTGCTGGGTCCATCGTGGCCAGATTATTCTGTCAGAGATTGTAGAAAGGACCCAAAAGCAAAGGTGCAGAACATGAATGTTTATTAAGTCACTAAAGGAACTTAGGCAGACAGCCGATCACAGCACGGGTGATGCAGATCTGGAGCATAACAGGAACAAACAAAGGAATATGGTCCTTAGAAATGGGCCAAAGTCTTGAGCTCGTCGCGGGAAGGCCGTGGCGAGCGAAACCACCCCAGACACAGCACTCAGCACCACAGAGAGAGTCCAGGGAGTACTCACATACAGCAGGAGACTGGACAGAAACACAGGTGAGACCAACACGAACAGACACTGGACAAATCGACCAGACTAGACCGGACAAACGAGAGATCAGCACTAGATCGAGATGCATACAATAATAATCTGGCAAAGAAGCCACAGACACGAGTCACTAAATAGCCAGAGAGAAGTATGCAAAGAGGAACAGGTGCGCTCTCAATCAGAGAGCGCGCTGATTGTGATAGTACACAGCTGAGAGAGAGAGAGAAGCCAAACCTAACTCATGACACTGCCAGGCCAGGCGGGCCGGTAAAGCGCACAGGCTCGCGACTGTAGGAATACATATGCCTACAAATCAAACGCTTTGGTAAAGTCACACAAATTAAACATTGACGTTCATGTTGCACAAAAATAAACACTGAATGTTGTTGTTGTGGTTTTTAACAGTGGGTCATAATATAGCATATCTTGTCAGTGCGTTTTGTGGTGTTAGGAATTGTTTTTCTGCGCATTTTCCCACTAACTCAAACGTGCGTACACCACCTCCTGAGCTGGCGTAGGATTTGAGCGTGCCGTACGCCCACGTCCATATTGATAAATCTCAAAGTCACCGTGGGTTTGGGTGTACGCAAGGTGTAAGCTGGAAATTTGGTGTACGTACTTTTGATAAATGAGGGCCAGTGAGTGCACAAAGTTCTGTAACCCTGCTACACAGTAATCTCCAAGACTACTAGAGCATAAATAGATTTCTGAGCACTGGTAATAAACATAATCTGAATAGGAAAGCCGTTCTTCTCCTTTTGCCACC
This sequence comes from Pseudorasbora parva, assembly GCF_024679245.1. Classification (NCBI taxonomy): domain Eukaryota; kingdom Metazoa; phylum Chordata; class Actinopteri; order Cypriniformes; family Gobionidae; genus Pseudorasbora; species Pseudorasbora parva. The sequence continues at coordinate 26,827,311 of NC_090190.1, read as the reverse complement.
TCTTAAGAGACCTAGCCTGTGCAAGCCAATAGGAGATTCTGAGAAATAATTTGACCACAAGAACCATCTTAAGTCATTGATTAAATCTCGGCTTACACCTTTCTGAAACACCCTCAGAACCACTCAAATCTTAGCTCTACAGCTAAGCAAAACTTAGCCCCTACAGCTAAGATAGTGATCAAAGCAGACACATTTCCATAGCAAGCTATGCCAGAGACATCAAGCTTTATACTTTGTCACTAGTTGACCCAATGAACCTTTAGCTGTGAACTGTTTAGGATCATGCATTAGTCCCTCACCTGACTCTCAACAACAAGTGTGCCAAAATGTTGCAGATGCACAGTCCATCTTCCTAGGCAGGAGACCTAAAGGACTGACTGGCCATTGCGAGGAACATGGTTCCACCCAGGGCTGCGGAAAGCCCACAGCACCAGAGCCAACACAACTGGACAATGAGAGAAGAGGACTAACAGTACATGACTCAAGCCAGAGTTGCAGCCACACAGGTGACCAAGAGTTCCACCTCCTTAGCTTCCACCTCATGAATCTGAAACAGAAGGTAAAACAACCTTGCACAGCAGATCACAGAGACCAGCAGGGAGGGGACACATCCTCAAAGTCTCACAGACCAGCTAGAGACTGAGTCCCAAACCAAAATCAAAAGACTTTAAACGGCTCAGACAGCTGCTGAACAATGAGAGCAGCTGGACAGAGCAAGCACAGGACCAGTGCAGAACTGTCACTATGGCAACCTTCCAGGTACAAGACACTGGGAAAAGCCATGGAAGACTGCACCCTCAACCTGCGCACACCACAGGCCATCCCACGGTCAAGCGAAGGCTGAACAAAGATAGCTGGATACGACTATCTTAGAGTTACAGGAGTTGCTGACACCAGCAAAATAGCTCCATGAACAAGCCTCCAACTCCTTGCCCGACACAGCTCAGGCAAGCTCCTGTCAGCACTGCCACAAGAGCAGAGCAGAGCAGAACTCCAATCCTTCGGACTTCTCGTGACAGAGAGGCTAACAACAGCTTGCTGCCCTCCTGCTACGAGCACTAGGTCAGTCTAAAACCTTCTTCAGGTCACACAGACCCCTAACCACTTCCTGAAACTAGACACCTGCCCCACACAAACGGACTTCTGGATGACAGCTGACGCACCGTCAGGGCACCTGCTGCCTCGACACCTGCTGCACAAGCACAGAGACCTGAACTTGGCTACTGTCTACCTTATCTGCCGTGGAATGACCATCACTCCAGGAGACACAAACAACTGGAGCCTAACATTGCTGTGGTGCGTCTGATCTTCCTGAACCTTTGATTTCGCTCGTTGTTGTCCATAGGAGGGGCAACAACTATCGAAAGGGGGGAATTATGTAGCGACTCAGGCGAATCAAACACACAATCGCCTGTTACATTTAACAAATATGTTTTGAATGCTTTGTGCTAAGTAACAGACCTTCCCCCAACACAACAGAGAAATATTCTCTGTTACCCTGGAAACCATCTGATAAGACGTTTTACGGCCCAAAAGAATTTGGCCACATGAAAAGTCCAGAGTTAAAGACACAAAGCTTGTAAAACACACGCTTTTGCCTCAAATTATAGACAAACCATCTATAAATAAAGATGGCCAGGACATTGTATGTAAACACATAACTGTCTTGTAAAATGTTTCTTCTGAATGGTATTTTGCATTATTGTCTTTGTCTTAACAACTTACTAGTTCAGGTAACCTCATATATGTCATGTCTCCTATCAAATTAATGCTCACTTCATGACTTACACTTCCATGTATGTCACTTATTCAGAGAATGCAGTGTGTATTTGTTGCATTAATTAGAGTATGTATGGGCAGAGACCCATTGATTCAAGCTTGAAACAAAGAGCCATAAAATCTCCAGAGGAATTTCCCGCTTGGAAATCCCAACAATCTCATTGGTTAAGTCTAACCCAGGAGGGTGTGACTACTCCCAGACCTTAAAAAGGGAGGTGCTCGGATGCCCACCCTCTCTCTTCTCTCTCTGGCTGAACCAACTCGTCATCATGGCTGGCCCTTGAGCCAGGCAGGCCCTCCAAGCAGGGAGGGCCTCCATACACAGAGCCATGTGCTGTGCGGGACCAGAAACCTGAGGCCCACACACGGCTATTATGCCAACAGACCCCAACACTTCATGTCGACCTTCTTCTTCTTCGACCATCAGAGACTCTGCAAGTTCACCATCGTTCCTTCACTTACCACGGAAGGAATCAGGCGTGGAAAAACCCATCAGACCAAACCATGGAACTTTCTCCTGCAATTTCCACCTGGACGGTCCTCTACGGCTCAAGCCATATGCAAGTATGGTACGCAAAACAAATTGCTGTGTAATGAGTGAAACTGTAAACCCCTTTGTTCAGACAAAGGGGCTTGTAGTCACCGATGGTTTCTCTCAAGGTTTTAGACTCTTTAGACTTCATCCATCTGTACTGACCCGGTTCTTCTAACCACTTTCCCTTCAGCTCTTGCTATGTATGTTTTGTGTATGTATGTGTTTTATGTCTCGTTCGTGATTTATAGATATTAAATTTTGTGCACAATATATGTTTGGTTCTGACTCCCTGCCTGCAAACAAATTGTCCCTTAAATGATCGATCTGGTTATGCGCTCTAAGCGCTTATGTAAATACAAAGGACGAATATTTTTCTATAGCCATGAAAAATATCTTTTTCTTAGAATTATTTAATAATCAATACTAAATGTTCACAAACGAACTGATTAATTGATTGCAATGTTAATGTAGCTACATAAAGCTAATCTATTAAATTCTTCAAATATTCATAATTAATCATAATGAGTTCTGAATAATTATTAATATTTCCCTTAAGAGCTAATTCGTTACAAAGATCAGGGAGACAGCATCCACAGTGCTTTTAACAGCCCCACTCTGGAGGAACCACACATGGTTCTCGGAAAGACCTCCTCACGCAGGCGAAGGGCAAAATCTAGCATCCCAGTCCCGAGCTATGGGCCCTCCACATATGGCCCATCAACGGGTATCCGGAAACCTCTCTGACAGAGTTATGAACACTATTTCGGAAGCTAGAGCCCCCGCGACCAGGCGGCTCTATTCTTTGAAATGGTCAGTGTTTTCAAACTGGTGTGCTGCGCGAGACATCTACGCACACTCATGCGAAGTGGCAGAAGTGCTTGCTTTTCTCCAAGAGCAAATGGACGCGGGTCGTTACCCCTCCACGCTCAAAGTTTATGTCGCCGCCATAGCAGCTAACCACGCTCAGATCGCGGGACATTCACTAGGAAAAAGTGAGCTCATTATACGTTTTCTTAAAAGGGCCAGGAGATTGAACCCACCTCGCCCTCCCTCGGTCCCTATTTGGGACCTCGCTGTGGTTTTGGATGCCATGTAGGGTCCCCCCTTCGAGCCGCTTCAGACCACGAGCTTAAAGCTCTTATCACTCAAAACCGCGTTTCTGCTCGCTTTATCCTCGGTTAAGCGAGTGAGTGACTTACACACACTCTCAGTGAGTCCGTCCTGTCTCCAGTTCGGGCCCAACAACACCAAGGTTGTGCTCAAACCCAGACATGGTTTTATACCCAAAGTTCTATCAACCCCTTTCAGAGCACAGATTATTACACTACTTCCATTTCCCGCGTCTCTGGGGGAACAGAACACGAACCTACTCTGCCCGGTCAGAGCATTGGCATTGTACTTAGAGCGCTCCTCCCCCTTCAGGCAGTCAGACCAGCTCTTCGTTTGCTTCGGCGGCCCCACTAAAGGTTGTGCTGTCACGAAGCAAAGACTCTCTCACTGGATAGTGGATGCTATTTCACTAGCATACAGGTCTAAGGACCTAACATGCTTGATAGGCATTAAAGCCCACTCTACTAGAGGCATGGCCTCATCTTGGGCTTGGTCACGTGGCATTTCCATGGAAGATATCTGTGTGGCGGGCTGGGCCTCTCCGTCCACTTTTATCAGATTTGATAACTTGAAGGTACCAGCTTTATAAGCAGGGCTTCTCTCTGTCTAAGGTTCATCTCTTACTGTTCTTGGCCTATACACAAGTAGTCCCCAAGCACCATTCATTCTACTATAAGATCCAACTATGTCTGATCAAGTGTTTAAACGAACTCAGTCTTTTCGACTCTTCAAATGAACCGACTCTTCGGTTCTTTTCCTCCCTTTTGAAGCCCGCCTATGTCGTTCTGGACGTTGGTTGACACATTCTAAAGGAATACTGGGTCAGTCAACACACACGGCGTTTTACATTGTGTTCCCATACGCAATACGAGGAACCTCTCGATAAGGGAATTATTTCATGGTTAAATGTGTTTTTTTATGTTAACCAGGTTAATTTTGATCAGAACAATGTACTGTGGCTTTAATTCATCGTGAGCAGCGCGTCAAAAATAGAACCATTGCCAAAACGATCGCGGCACTGACGCTTCTGCTCTGCTCCTGCTACGCACTGCTGCGCTGCCTCTGCTGCCGGTGTGAATGCACTCATCTGTTAACTTGAGCGCCGAAAAAAATACGCGCTGCTTACACCATGCTTACGCTTGCAGTGTGAAGCCGGCGTCAGACTGCAGAGAATGCCCTTGTGAAAAAAAAGTGCACTTTAGTGTACTTTTATAAAGTGTACTTATTACACAGATAATATACTTATACTAAATACACTTAATTGTGAATTAAATGCAATGTTTTCGGTGTACTTAACACACATTATATGTAATTGATTTCAAATTTATCACATATTAAGTTGAAATAAAATACAATAAGTTGCAATTAAGAGTGATTTTTTGGAACAACTTAAGTGGTACTTAAATACAACTTTATATGTACTTTCATAATCGCTTCTAGTGTATTAAAATTGTAATTTAAGTGCACTGCTCAATGTACTGACAAGCAGTTAATGTGAACTAAAACATACTTTAATGTCAGCTAAATATACACTTAAGTGTGAATTAAATGCAATGTTTTCGGTGTACTTAACACACATTATATGTAATTGATTTCAAATTTATCACATATTAAGTTGAAATAAAATACAATAAGTTGCAATTAAGAGTGATTTTTTTGAAACAACTTAAGTGGGACTTAAATACAACTTTATATGTACTTTCATAATCACTTCTAGTGTATTTAAATTGTAATTAAAGTGCAATGCTCAATGTACTGACAAGCAATCAATGTGAACTAAAACATACTTTAATGTCATCTAAATATACACTTAAGTGTGAATTAAATGCAATGTTTTCGACACACTTAATACACATTAAATGTAATTGATCTCAAATTTATCACATATTAATATGAAATAAAATGCAATAAGTTGCCATTAAGAGTGATTTTTTGAAACAACTTAAGTGGGACTTAAATACAACTTTATATGTACTTTCATAATCCATTCTACTGTCTTAAAAACAAGCAATTCATGTGAACTAAAATATACCTTAACGTAATTTACATGTACACTCTAATATAAAAAATACATTCATAATTACATTTTTCAAATAATACAGCTGCAATTTCGTATAATAAACACATCCAAATTTAAATCCTCTAGATTTATTGACAAAACAATTTGTAAAACAAATATACAAAAAAAACCTTTTTTTTTGATGCCCAAGAAAAACCCAAAAAACTATTTACACAAACACAAATTCATTTAGAAAGAGTCTGGAGGACAATGAGGATTATATGCAATTATATGTAATTATATGCATTATTATATATCGCCCTCATTCAAAGGTACCTAAATCTAACCATCACAGAAAATTGCACGTGTGTACTGAGCGGTACGAATGCAATCTTTAACAGTTAACTGACGGCTTGTTTAATGAGTGGAACACTTCAATACAAGTTTCCATAAGAACATATGTATTCTGTCAATTTTATCATGAAATTCAAGTGATGCCATTTTGATGCTCTTTAATGTGACATGACAGATCACTGTAAAGACACATCAGTTCAAGCAGCACTGCGGCACGAGTGAATGTGATCATCTTGTCATAGTCAAAGAATAAACATGAATTAACATCAGAAGGTATGTTAAGGATACATTACAACTTACTAAAACGTATCACATCGTGTAATCGTTCACTGTTTCAACAGCAGAAAGACGTCGATAAAACACGGCTGTTAATTTACTAGAGAGATGAACTCTTTCACTAAATATATGCATTATATTAGCCCATATATTCATCATATTCTACTTAACCTGTTAGTGATATCTTGATTATTTAAATTTATTGGAGTAATTTATATAATGTTTAAATAAATCTGTCATGAAAATGACAGCCACTGTGTATAAATTATTATATTTCAACAACGAATTGGAGTAGGAACATCATTTTATAATTAGATTTATAAGTTAATGCAAAAATGGTCTTATGAGAAGTTTACATGTTTGCATACAATGCGAGTGCAAGTAAGGCCTCCCTATATAGTCTACACTATACAGCATTCTTTGTCGTTTGATTAAACGGAAACAACAAGGCAATTATATATTACATTCTGAATCAAATTATAATCTTTGTGTGCCCTTTGTTAGAGTTAAGCTTGGTAAAACGTCCTTCAAATATGTCGCAGCCTCAGATTGTAATTTGCTCCAGACTGAGTTGAAGCTAAAAGATCTGGTGACATTTAGTCATTTTAAATTTTTACTACATCATTTTGAGAGTAAATTAATGGTGTGTAATTGTTTTTGACTGGTTGTATGTTTTTTATGTGACTTTTTATGTATAACTGTACATGCAAACAGAGCTGCCTATCTTGGCCAGGACAGGACATTTTAATCTCAGTGAGTTTTTCTCCTGGTTAAATAAAGGTAATAATAATCATAATTAGCAGATATTTTTTATATTATATTTTTAATTCTTTAAGAAACCTTTAGTTTAGGACAATTACAATTCGTTCAGTAAACCAATAAAAAAAAAAAAAAAGCATTTTTATATTTAGTGTTCTCTCCCCGAACTGTCAGCTTTGTGTACTGTTACACCCCTATTATTAATGCAATCTTAAAATCAAAAGTTGTATATGTTAATTATTTAATGCATTGTTAACTTGCATGAACAATGACTATAAATTTAATTAACCAGCTTTGAACTATAATTCAAAAGCTGGTCAACAACTATTAATAAACACTGTAAAAAATAAAATAAAATAAATAAATAAATAAAAAGAAATCACTGTTAGATCATGTTGGCCAATACATTAAATAACGTTAACAAATTAGATCTTATTGTAAAGTGTTACTGAACTTATAAGCTCTTAAACCTTTACTAGCACCAAAATTAGGACCAAAAATTAGTGAAAGAAAAAAAAAAAGAAAAAAAAAACTGAAGAACTCCAAAGGCACACAAAATTGTTTGTCACCAACTATTTTCAAGTTGTTTGGAAAGTGCTGTTTATGTCAATGTCCCAGAAGCTCTCCATCAGTAGGAAATTGGCGCACCATCTCTCCACAGTAGATGTGAATGGACATGTTCCAAAGAGGCAGAAAAGCAAAAAAATATATACCTTGAGGAAAGAATAAGAAAACGCAAAGAAAAAACTTGTTTATAAAACAGATCTATCCATTATTATAATTGGCTCAATTAAATTAAAACGATAGATGTACAGTTGTGCTCCAAAGTTTATATTCACACAGCAGTATCTGTATGAAAAAAAGAAGAAAAAAAAGAAATCATAAAAATGAGCATGTTGTCTCTTTTTTATCTAGTACTGCCCTGATGAATCAGTTTATTCTGTGCGGTGTGTGTAAGCTTTTGACCACAACTGCATCCCCTATGTGATGAATTACCTCAGTGGTCAGGGTAGAATGATTGGAGAGGTTCCTTCACGTATCCCACTGAGCACATCATCTTCACTGACACTGGACTTTAAAAATAGAGAACATTTTAATAATGTTTTTTATTCCTACTGTACAGGGAATTAAACATAACTTAAATATAGATAAATAACCCAAGACCAATGTAAATTGAGAAAAGTATTCTTGCATTTTTCCTCATCTTGCCTTGCAAGTTTCAGCTTACCTCGCACCATCTCCATGAAGGATGTTCCTGTATTTACCACGCCTGGCACAGCAATGCTGCGGCTCCATTCCTTTGGGTGTGTGGCCTGTAAAATATATAATGATTAGGGGATCTGAAAATGCACAAGTGGGAATGTATTACTTACAAATGGACAAATATGTGGCAGGCCTATTACTATTAAATAGTGATGGGGTTATTATAATTATTATATGTATAGTATTGCTTGTTTTTGATGATGTTGTTGCTGAAATGGGGTTGGTTATGGAATTGTTGCTATATTATGAAATTGTCAGATTTTACTTTAACAAGGGCCTGTTACATTAATTATTTCTTATGTGTTTTTGTCTTGTATTTGTACATCTCTGAACTGTTCTGTGTTTATCTTGCTGCAAAACCAATTGCCCTATGGGGACAAATAAAGTATAAAGTCATAAAGTCAAAGTCAAGTCCACCGATAACGGTTGCCATAACGGCACTGAACTTGGATGTCACGGCCGAGCGCCACTAGGCTATTTTAGTAATCACACAATAACTTGACAATTTAATACAAATGTTATATCAATATAGGCCTACATATTCTTTTTACTTTTTATTTTTTTATGGGAATTTCCTGGTAAAATGAAGGGAAAAAAATATTATTTTATTTTATTTTATTTTGCCTTTCCACGGACCACCTTCAGTACCCTCATGGACCAATAGTGGTCCGCGGACCACAGTTTGGGAATGACTGAAGCTGTGTCTCATTTCGTTAAATTTCGAAGGCTGCGTCCTCCGGAGGACACGTCCTGTGTAGGATGCAGTATACGGAGTGTCCTCAATCAGAATTAAACGAGACGTCCTTCGTAGGACACTCAGGCAGAAAGTATCACGTTGCTATGCCAACAAGTTCAGCCTCTTTGCGCTCTCACGCCAGTTATGTGAAAGAAAATTATTTATAACTTGAAAATGACTATGAAATGTTTCTTGTCTTGACAGCAATGTACTGTTCTAAACGTTTAAAATGCACTAAACAGTTGTAATCCTGTTTAACACAACTATCTGTTTGAGGTAATAGAGCTTAAAAGAGCTTAAAAAAAAACAACAAAAAACTACTTAATTTAAACACCGCACCTACGCTCACATGTATATCTGGCGGTGGTGCCGTTTTTTCATGTAATATAAAAAAAAAAAAAATTACGGTTGTTAACGGAGACGCAAAGAATTGTGGGTTATCTTGAGCCGTGAAGGATACTCCTCGTGCACACTCTGAAATCCTGTGAAAGAAGGACACATTCGAAGGTCGCATTTGAAGTGTCCTACTCCCTTTTTTTAAATGAGACGGCCTTATGACGTATGCACTCTTCGAATGCGACCTCCGGAGGACGCAGCCTTCTGAAATGAGACACAGCTTATGTCATCTACACTGAAACGTCTAATAATGCTTACATCCCCATACTCTGCATGAGCAAATCCAAGACGCTTCGACTTGCGTCATTTCCGCTACTCGTTTATTTACTCTTTGAAATTTTATGGCAATGTCGAGAAAAGGCACTGAGTTTTTTAAATGGGCCGACAGTGCGGTGGAGTTGTTGCTGCGAGTAACACATGAATATAAAGTGTGAATTGGCCATATGACTGCATCACATGACTAAAAATGCATCATCGTATTAAAAAGCCCCCGTTTTCACAGTCCACACTACTACGCGAAGACGCCTTTTTTAAATTTATCCGCTTTGGAGAGCGTTTTCAAAACGATACGTTTTCATTGACTTAAAACGCTGTCTCAGTGTGGACGGAAGGCCAAAACGGAGAGAAAAATATACGTTTTCAAATGAAAACGTATTAGTGTGGACATGGCCTTAGGGTATGCAGATTAAAGTCATTACATATAGAGGTCGTTTTACTTGCTTTCTTATTTAAAGAGGATGATATAGTGTTCAGATATATGTTAAATTCTTTCAAAAAGACACAAAAAATTGTCTTGTTATAGCGAATTTACATTTATGGATATAGAATTTACAAAGAATAAACATTAAATTTATAACAAAGAAAGCATTGTTTTTACTAGGGTCGCAGCCATAATGACCAAAAATAATGTCTATAAAAGTTATGGATATGCCTTGCTGGATATTATCATTAATAAAGGCCTCAATATTTTTCCAAAGTTGTTTGACATAGTAGCATGACCAGAATAAATGATAAACAGTTTCTATAAGGACTTGACAAAATGAACATCTTATATCAATATCTGTTTTAAATTTCTTCATGAAATGTTTAACAGGGTAAAATGTATGTATTTTTTTTTGTTTTTTTTTTGAAAGGCACTTTTACTTTATTAGTCAGAAAGTATTTGTGTTTCAAGGACCAAATCTTTTTCCAATTTAAATTTATAAATAAATTATTCCAATAAGAGATTTATTTTAATTCCGGCAGGCGTGAACACACCCTGTGACGTCATGACCGAGACTGCATCTGCAAGAGCGCGTGCAGTGAATGAGACGGCTATGTGAAACAGTTCACCTGTGAAAGGTAAGAAACAACTAATCTTTACGCAAAATCAATTTATCCTGGGAGCATTGGTTGATTGTGTTTTTGGCGTCGTATTTTATGTCATAAATGTATTGTTACTGACGAAACGTTATACAATTGGAAGTTAAATAGCTATTTGCCTGATTTGTTGTACCCCATAATTACTGGAGCCGAATGAATCATTCATGTTTTAACTTTAATACACTTATAACTGTTCAGCGTGTTGGGTTTAACTTTTTTATAACTATAATTAATCGAAACAATAGCGAAACGATTTCAAATAACACCAGACTACGATTTTCTGATCAATCTGATTATCATAGTGTCTTTAATACTCTGGTGTCAAGTGATTAAAAAAGGCGAAAGTTATTTTGTGTATGATACCAAAAGACGTTGCGCATAAACTTATATTGTATTTTACTAAGAGAATGCCAAACACAGTAACAGCGTGTGTGAGAGAAACCTGAACTCACCTGAGCGGTCTGGACGCATTCCACACACACAAAGTTACACTAAGCACACACACATCAACATTTTCTAAAATAAACATTTCTATAACCATTGTTTATTACCAATTTACCAATTTAGCGACGACTTAGCCTCAGTGGCATTTCCCTAATCACATGACCGTTGCGCCTTTTCTTTAGTGTTTTATTTTCTTAAAAAAATAAAATGGAATGCAGAAACTTTCAGATCAGATACCATTTAGTTCATACCTTTACAAATAGTTTTTGAGAAACAACTTTTTTCCTGCTTGTTTGCATTCCTTCATGCTCAAATTCAATGCCAATGAGTCACTACGTTTTGAGGAAGGCCTATGTTCCGTTTTCTTTACACAGCTAATGTTGTAATTTAAAAAAGATTTGGCATCCTATTTTGTAATTTTACCTGTATGCACCATTTAATATAGAGCAGTCATAAGCAAAACTTAAATCATTTCTGATTTCATGCCCAGGAAGTGGCACAATCCTCAGTTTGCTGTGCCCTCAGCAGATGGTGGTGATTACATTTCTGATTAGCTAACTACATTAATCCGGAAAGATTTGAAAATGTAGTTTTTGTTTTAAAATGCTCTCCATCCACACTAACGTTTTCCAAAAGATTCTCATCCACACTGAAACGTCAGTAAATGTCATTACACTTACTGTGCAAGCGTAGACCTCATAAAAGCTCATTGAGATGATACAGACATCATAACGTTATCACAATTCTTCTGGCAGAATTATTTTATTTAGCAAAATATCTCACCATTCACTGATGCATCGCACTTGGTCAAACGTTATTATTATTAGTCCTTTTTAAAGTAGCATTTTATGACAGACTAATTGTAAAATATATATTTTTTTAGCATAGATCATTTCTATGAGGTGGCCAGACCAACATACTTAAAGTGGAGAAGAAAAAAGTCTAGAGTTTTCGTAGTCTTAAAATGCTATCTCCGTGTGGATGGAAGAGAGAGAAAAATGGAGAGAAAAAGATGCGTTTTCAAATTAAAACTTATTAGTGTGGACATGGCCATAAGTTGCCCATAAGGCCAAATTATTTTAAAGTTCCTCATGCCCTGTGCTTGCCATCCATGTTTTGACATGTACGAAGTAAACCATTTTATTTATCAAAAAGATTTTTTATAACTTTTGGGTTTGGTGGTCAGTTCCAAATTGATAGGAATCTGATGTACACTATAGGTGTTTGAAAGGATGTTTTTCAATTTCATTTATATTTTTGTATAATGCATCTCAGAGCCCATAATATTTGATGGAAGCATCCAGTCCTGAATAGACTGACTTCTAAATATTTACCAACTATATCAATGGCTGACTACGGACATCATCTGAATAGCAGCCAATCAGTGACTGCTTTGGATAAGTCAGTGGTTGTTTGTGCTATTAAACCCACACATTTCCGCAATGGCAGCACAGGATCTTCACGCCACTCACGTCAAGTCAGTGAAACCACTCTCAATATTTCTTTGTGCTCTGACTCTTACAACTTAATTGTTTGTAATTTCATCTTAAAATGTATCAGTTATTGTAAATCTACACACTTTTTTTTTTTGGATGCAGAACTCCAGAGACTGGGAAGTAATATCAGATCCAGAATTTTCTGCGCCTGTCTCAGGAATAAGCATGGTCAGTAATGCTGTTCCAGGCATTTGTGAGGGATTCCTCATGAAAAAAAGGAAATATCCTCTCCAAGGCTGGCATAAGGTGAGTTGCATGAAATAAGAAAATATAAATACAGAACAATGAGCTGTGGTAAATGACCACTATGGCTTCTGGTAACCTTTCTCAATGCAACGTTTTTCTTCTTTAGAGGTATTTTGTATTGGATAAGGGGATTCTCATATACTCAAAGACTCAGCAGGATGTAAGTAAAACTAATTTCCCTTATTTAGTAATATTTATTGTTCATTAATATCTGCCTCCAGGTTTTTTCTTAGTGTGTGACTGCTCACTTCCTCAGATTGTCAGAGGCAAGATTCATGGTGCTCTAGATGTTAGCCTTGCGGTTATGTCTGTGAACAAGAAATCCAAACGCATCGATCTCGATGCAGGTGACAGCTTGTACCATGTCAAGGTGTGTATATGTAACTAAAACATTATAGTAGTTATTGATATTGTAAATCATTACAGTTACACATGTTGTCCACCTTCGCTGAATCCGAGTCAAGTCCAATCAAGGCAGTATCCAAATTGCACGATTGCACTCAATATAAACTTGCAATGGTTTGTTGAATGCAGTCTTGTAATTTGGATGCTGTCTTGATTGGACTTGTCTTTATTACAGTACTTCAGTAATTTAGTTTATTTTTCAAATATTTAAACAGCTTTAAGTATTTGCATTCTGCATAGGGCTTTTTATTGAATATCTTTCACAGAAATGTTTTGGATATGGCTGGGTTTGCAATTAAGTTTTTTCTTCTTCTGCTCACTCACCAGCCATTTGCTACTAAATTAAATTACCAGCCATTCAGAATGTTTACTATCCAAAACAAAAATATAAGCAATAAACCAAATTATTAAAGTCACAGCTAAGATTAAGATATACTTAATATTAAATGTGATTCTTCATCTAGCTTTGACAATCATTGTTTGCAGTTACAATAAAACCCTAATACCATGTACTGATTCTGAAGCCCTATTCGCACGGGACAAGTATTATCTGGGGACCTCTGGTGATTTGTAAAAATTGCAGAGAATGTCTGTGATCTTAATCCCATGTGAATCGGCCATGTCTCTAATTTGTAAAGTAAAAATTTATATAAAAAAATCCCCCGCAAATTACCTACCATATTTCCCGGAACACTGAGGTCCTGTGATAATATTAGTCCTGTGCGAATCTGCATCTCTGTGATTTGGCCAGAATTAGGCAGATTGTATATCATTTTTGCAAGGTTTTTGTTTTCTGTGCGCATTTCTATCTTTCTTTCACAAAGAATGGAGGCTGCATTCATAATGCACACCGTTATGAATTCCCGCACTGATACTTTCACTTTAGAATGAGTACCAATTTGGGAGCAAATTGCTTGAATGGTGTGTTTAATATTTATATCAATACTATTCTTAATGAAAAACATAACAGAACAGTACAATGACAAGCTCGCTTAAATGGCCGCTTTCACATTTAGCTTTGAAACTGAATCTTGTCAGCTTCTCACTCGTGATCAATGAAATCTGACTCTGTCGCTGGTCTGTGCTCAGTTCAGTTTTTAATTGTAGCGTCTTGTCTAACTGAACTAAATTATTTTTATTACTATAAAACTATCAAAACGATATTGATACGTACAACTGTTTATGATTTCATGCAACTATATCTATAACGAAAAAAAACATTTACAAGTCTTGACATCATATCCGGGAGATAAGTCAGTAAATTCGAGTACAATCACAGGCTTTTGTTTATCCCATGCGAATGTGCCACGCAAAACTCAGATGTGGGTTTTTTTTTTCTAAATCACAGAGGTCCTTAGATAATACTTATCTAGTGTGAATAGTGCTTTAGTGCTGTTTTAAAATACATGTGACTTCTCTTATAAAAACCGCATTTTTGTTGTAATTTTCAAATATAGCTCACACTAAAATAATGTTTAATGGTACATGTTGACGCATCTATTAAAAAGTGAACTGTTTTCATTCCAAATCCGTTTGATAATGAAAATAGTGCAACAAAACATGTTGATGATAAAACTATATTCTAGTATACATCCTTCTCAAAAAATTGCATATTGTGATAAAGTTAATTATTTTCCATAATGTAATGATAAAAATTAAACCTTCATATAATTTAGTTTCATTGCACGCCAACTAAAATATTTAAGGTCTTTTATTGTTTTAATACTGATGATTTTGGCATACAGCTCATGAAAACCCAAAATTCCTATCTAAAAAAATTTGCATATTTCATCCGACCAATAAAAGAAAAGTGTTTTTAATACTAAAAAAGTCAACCTTCAAATAATTATGTTCAGTTATGCGCTCAATACTTGGTCGGGAATTCTTTTGCAGAAATAACTGCTTCAATGCGGCGTGGCATGGAGGCAATCAGCCTGTGGCACTGCTGAGGTGTTATGGAGGCCCAGGATGCTTCGATAGCAACCTTAAGCTCATCCAGAGTGTTGGGTCTTGCGTCTCAACTTTCTCTTCACAATATCCCACAGATTCTCTATGGGGTTCAGGTCAGGAGAGTTGGCAGGCCAATTGAGCACAGGAATACCATGGTCAGTAAACCATTTACCAGTGGTTTTGGCACTGTGAGCAGGTGCCAGGTCGTGCTGAAAAACAAAATCTTCATTAGGGATGGGACGAAATATCGTTTGACAAAATATCGCGATACAAAACGTGACGAAACGCATCGAGGTCGAAAAAAATGGATCGCGAAATAAAGATAGATAGCACTGCTGCGTGATTTGCGTAGTATATAAATAATTTAGTGTACTATATGTGTGTGTGTGTGTGGCAGACATGACATAAAACACAGCGCGCATTTTCTGTTTGATCTGAGGCATAGCCCATAGTTGGAAAAAGTGAGAGCAGTCAGACAAAGGATGTAGCAGCAAACATTAATAGTGAAAGAAAATGGCATTAGCATTAATATTCTAAACCAAAAAGGCAGTTATTGCCTACATAAACTACCATATTTTCTGTTTAACTTTTATTAGACTCCAGAAAGAAAAGGGCGTTTTTTTCACTGAGCACATTCTCTGCAGTCTGAGTGCGATGCACTGCAGCTCACTCTCGCTCATGTCTGAGGTAAATCATTAACACCATCACCCTGCTTACAGTACACCTGTTTTATTGAACTAAATACATTACAATCGGCTAAAACAAATGCACAGGTTACTTTCCTGAACAAGTCGAGTCGTCCGTGTTCTTCACACTGCCCACGTGAATCGCGGACCAGTTTGGCGCGCACAGCCGCACACGCAAAATACCGGCAGTTCAATAGGGAATGCGGATCTCTTAAAGGGGCCGCACTATATTCCTACTCGTGTTATATGGACTTCCTCCAGGTATGGTGTGGTTCTGGTTCGCTCACTGGTACACATTAACAATTTTTCATACGAACTTTGCCCTGTTCTGAATTAAACTGCCAGTGTAAAAACTCCCTTTATATTGTTAAAATGAGAGAAATCACTACTTACTCATTATTTTTAAGTTTAGGCTTAAGAGACATGAACAATTTCTTAGATAAACATATCTATGACCTTTGATATGTCTAGTCTTCATGCTGTATTGATTATTATTGAATAAGTATGGTTTCACTAATAATAAATATACATTTGCATAAAGCATGCATATTTGTCCATACCTATGTTGATTAGAGTATTAAAAACTTAATTTAAGATACATTTACAATTGCTAAAAAGGTGTGATTAAATTGCGATTAATCACGAGTTAACTCATGATCAATCATGCAGTTAATCGCGATTCAATATTTTAATCGATTGACATCCCTACAGTGCCCTCCACAATTATTGGCACCCCTGTTTAAGCTGTGGTCGCGGACTTCTAAAAATTCTCCTTTTTTTTAAACAACATAGAACCAAAATGCAAAAAAAGAGAAAAATCCTACCTTTCGTTTAAGTACATTACTTAGGTGGTACAAAAAAATCCCAGATTTGGAAAAAAATTAAAAATATTTTGATATCGTATCGTGACGTATCGTATCGTAACCCTGGCATATCGAGGTGCATCGTATCGTGAGTTTAAGTGTATCGTCCCATCCCTAATCTTCATCTCAATAAAGCTTTTCAGCATATGGAAGCATGAAGTGCTCAAATCTCCTGATAGCTAGCTGCATTGACCCTGCCCTTGATAAAACACAGTGGATCAACACCAGCAGCTGACATGGCAACCCAGACCATCTCTGACTGTGGGTACTTGACACTGGACTTCAGGCATTTTGGCATTTCCTTCTCCCCAGTCTTCCTCCATACTCTGGCACCTTGATTTCCGAATGACATTCAAAATTTGCTTTCATCCGAAAATATACTTTGGACCACTGAGCAACACTCCAGTACTGCTTCTCTGTAGCCCAAAAGTGGCTTGACCTGGGGAATGCGGGACCTGTAGCCCATTTCCTGCACACGCCTGGGCACGGTGGCTCTAGATGTTTCTACTCCTGACTCAGTCCACTGCTTCCGCAGGTCCCCCAAGGTCTGGAATCGGTCCTTCTCCACAATCTTCCTCAGGGTCCGGTCACCTCTTCTCGTTGTGCAGTTTTTTTTGCCACACTTTTTCCTTCCCACTGAGGTGCCTTGATACAGCACTCTGGGAACAGCCTATTCTTTCAGAAATGTCTTTCTGTGTCTTACCCTCTCGCTTAAGGGTGTCAATGGGTGTATTTACATGCACACCAGTAAGCTGATAACTCCAAAAAAATCAGCTTATTGAAATAACCAGTTTTCCCCGTTTACATGCAAACCAGTAAACGGACAACGCAATTAATAATGTCCGTATCTGACTCTGAGTATTCCAAACGTTACGTCAGTTGTGATGTTACATAAAGCGTGCACAGTGTCAGCGGAAGATTTACGGCTCATATAATCCCTCATGGAGTTACAGATGCAGCGTTTTGACTGAACCTCTTCTAGGCTACTTCTGCTACATGAGAAAAGAGAACACCTCTTTACAATTTTCTCGGTCTTAAACGAGTCTGCGTTTGCAGGGCTTGACATTAAGCATGTTCATGTGCTTGTCCTTTGGACAAGCAAATCGTTCATTCACTTGTCCGAGTATAAAATTTGCTTGTCCAGAAAAAAGTTCGATATTTTTTTTAATTGTGTGTGTGTTGTAACTATAATTTATTCTGAAGCAATATTCTCACCAGTGTTCAATCAGCTTTGACATATTTAAATCTGCATATTTGTGAATTTAAATGTAATTTTTTTAATGAATCATTTCAAATTTGTGATATTTTCACCTTTTACAAAGGGCATTCCCCCCCTAATCTTATCGAATAGGCCTATGCTTAAGGTTTAATTTTATATTGTTAAATTTGATCAATAAATTAAATTAAGACTACAAGGGCTGTTAACAATAAAATTAAATAATTTACACTGAAAAATTACAACTGCATTAAATAATGTTTTGAGAATTGTAGTTTTGAATAGACACATAAGAAATGTTGGAAAGTATGTTTAAACATGAAACTAAACCTCTAGTAGGTGGCAGCAGGTGGCCGTCTTAATGAGTGAGTCATTGAGTCGTTTATTCAAACGATTCATTCAAACACTTGCTGCGTCCCAATTCGCCTACTTATACTACGTCCTAAAAGTATGTACTCTTTTTTTGAAGAAAAGGTATATACTTCTGAGTGTGTAGCAGAAAAGTATACAAGCTTCGGGACATACTACTTCGCCATCTTTAACGGACTCTGTCGCTTAGTTACGTGCATCCCGTCACCGTTTAACTGCCCTGTCAATCATCGTCAGATTCGTCACAGTTCAAATCCTCCACATTCACTTTAATCTCCTGCCGTATCAGAGAGAAATGTAGCCGCTTGTTGATCTGCCATGTGTGGGTCTTTGGGGGTTAGAGACTCTCCTCATGTGTTTCCAGTTTAAATATAATGATGCATTTAAAAGTTAATGGCCAAAGGTGTCATTAAAAAAGTTCACAATGCTACTGGAGGTGAAATATAATGTGGACAACACTGAATAAATATATTTTTGTCAGATTAAATATTGATAGTTGGTCACTCAAACCCCTTTATCTAAACTTCTCTACTTAACCGTCGAACTCGCACATCCGTCATGTTTGTAGTTCTTTAACGCTTTTTATCCGCGTTTGTAGTTCTAATCGAATCCTCGTCCAACTCGCAATGGGTTGTGGGCAATATCAGCCTTTAGAGTGCCCATCGATTCATACTTCGAATTCGGACCGGAAATAGTAAACCATCCGGGAATCTTTGGAATACTCTTTTCAACATACTACGATTTGGGACATACTAATTTTATTTACGAATACTATTTAGGATCGATAGTATGCGAATTGGGACGCGGGGACTGAATCGGTCAGTAACACACTGGTTGCTGTGAGACGCATTACGGTTCTGCTGTGTGAACAATTTTCGCTGCTGAAATCGAACAAAAGTACTCAATGTTGCATCTAAAATGTAAGTGACTTTAAGTGAATGTAAATGTAAGTGAATGTTAATTAATTGTTTATGAAACTGTCATATGAAAGCAGTCTCATTTTCAGTCGTGATGGTATTCAGGAAACGGCTTAAACGCTCTAGACAAACTGTAGGGGGACCCCGAGAGCAAAAGTAGCCAAGTGCTGCTTTAACAGAATGAGCAAACTATATCATATTTTTCTATAAGAAGCATAAACTTTAAGACACAGAAAACATATTTATTACTCAAAATGCCCAATATACAATCTTTCAACCTATATTTTAACCAAACCTTTTTTAATGTTAATAACTATTTGAATGGTGCTTTGCAGTGTAACAGTGTTTAAACAACCTAGGAGTTATGCTGCCAGTGTGAGTACACCCGTGAGTACAAAACATCTCAGGTTACTCACGTAACCTATGTTCTCTAAATAGGGAATGAGACGCTGATGTCATCACCTTTAAGCTATACTGTCGCACGCGCCATCTTCTCCCCAGATTTCTCTGCCGAGCAAGACGGCTTGTCTGCATTGCCTGGCAGCATGTGCAGCGTTTCATTCCCTATTCAGAGAACATGGGTTACGTGAGTAACCTGAGACGTTCTCTTTTATAGGTTCACTTCGACGCTGCGTAATGACGCATATGGAGAACGGTATACCACACACGGCAAGCTAAAGCACTGCTTCATAGCTGCTACATACACTCTGAGAATAGCAGCCGCCGCCTCGGCTGCAAACTTCTCCTGCAGAAACTCCAGAACTGAACCGATAGGGCAGTCAACTGGCCTTCTACTGTGGGCCGAACACCATGCCTGAAAAACCTCCCACTTGGAAGAGTAAGCTTCCTTGTAGAGGGGGCTATGGCATTAGCGATGGTCTCCTGCACATCTGCTGGTAGACCGGCCCTTAAAGGGATCCCATGGTGTTGACTTGTATGGCTTAATATAACATAAACAATGTCTCTTACTGAATTATGTAGTAGAAAACCCATGAAAGATCTACATTATTTAAAAAATCGATTTTATATTTGGACCATGGGCGGCGCCATTTCGTTTGCGTTCTAGGTTGATGACGTAGAGTGGTTGCACTACTCAATCAGCTGGCGCTACCCGTAGCTATTTTTACCACAACGCAACTCGAAAATTGTTTCAGAGTTAAACAAAACCAATGAATTGCTTTGTAATTGTACTTAAAACACACTCAAACATACATGTGCACACAAACTCACCTACACAAGTCACAAACAGATCGGCGGGCGGCCACACACACTTGAGAGACTGCGCTCGCTGTCTCAATCGAGATGTTGGGCTGCTCAGTCTCCACGACAGGGGCTGAATCTGAAATCGACCCCCTATACGCTGAAATAGGGCATTATTTGAAGGGACGGCCATTTGTAGTGTTGTCCGACATCATAGTGGACATGTTCGAGTGCAGTCATTCAGTCTCACGTTGCACCGCAATAACGAGTGTACAGCCGATTTACAAACAGCTGTCCGACTTCACGCACCCAAACATACATGTGCACACAAACTCTCTCGCTCACACAGACTCACACACACCCCAACAGATCAGCGCGAACACACACACACACACACACACACACACCCCAACAGATCGGCGCGAACACACACACACCCCAACAGATCGGCGCGAACACACGCGCGCACTGCGTGTGCGCATACATAACCCTCAATCCCTGTGTTGATATCATAGGTTGATATCATAGATAGACTGTTGATATGCAGTAGGTTAACTGTAATGCCTAATGTATCCAGCAGAGGGAAATATCTAGGTAGGACGATGGGATAGGGTAACGTGAGGAAGAGAGGCAGGATGTTTTGGTGATGATGCATTGGATTGGTTTGCGCATTAAAGTTTGAGCACAAGCTCAGTGAATTAACCTCAATCTTTAAACTTTCACTTTCACTAAACTTTTCACTTTCACTAATACAACTTGGAGTGAATGAAGACGAGTGCGTGAAGTCTGACAGCTGTTTGTAAATCGGCTGTACACTCGTTATTGCGGTGCAACGTGAGACTGAATGACTGATCGTGACTACAAATGGCCGTCCCTTCAAATAATGCCCTATTTCAGGGTATAGGGGGTCGATTTCAGATTCAGCCCCTGTCGTGGAGACTGAGCAGCAACATCTCGATTGAGACAGCGAGCGCAGTCTCTCAAGTGTGTGTGGCCGCCCGCCGATCTGTTTGTGACTTGTGTAGGTGAGTTTGTGTGCACATGTATGTTTGAGTGTGTTTTAAGTACAATTACAAAGCAATTCATTGGTTTTGTTTAACTCTGAAACAATTTTCGAGTTGCGTTGTGGTACAAATAGCTACGGGTAGCGCCAGCTGATTGAGTAGTGCAACCACTCTACGTCATCAACCTAGAACGCAAACAAAATGGCGCCGCCCATGGTCCGAATATATAATCGACTTTTTAAATAATGTAGATCTTTAATGGGTTTTCTACTACATATTTCAGTAAGAGACATTGTTTATGTTATATTAAGCCATACAAGTCTCAACACCATGGGATCCCTTTAAGACTAGATTTAGAAGATTGGCCTCGCCCTCTCTCAATCTGCACAGAACCGCCGGAATCAGTTTGATGGGCAGGAATGCATAGAGCTTCAACCCCGGGGCCAGGGGTGAACGCATCCACTCCCAACGGCGCAGGAGGACTTAGAGAGAACCAAAGCGGGCATTGGGACGACTCCTTCGTAGCGAAGAGGTCCACCTCCGTTCTGCTGAACTGCTCCCAGATCTGTGCTACTGTGAGAGGATTTAACATCCATTCCCGACTTGAGTTTCTGCCTCGAAAAGGAGTCTGCCGCGAGGTTCAGAACCCTGGGGATATGGACTGCCCTGAGGGACAGGAATTTGCCCTGGGCCCACAGGAGGAGACGGTGCTCATTCCTGTCCAGGGTGCATGACCGAGAGCCCCCTTGTCTTCACATGAGACACCACCGCCATGTTGTCTGTCCTGACAAAGACATGGTGCCCTGTGAGGAAGGTGAGGAAATGCCGAAGGCCCAAGGTGACCGCTCTCAGCTCTAGGCAGTTAACATGCCAGGCTTGAGTCTCCTCCGTCCAGATGCTGCACGCTGGACGGCCTTCGCATACCGCACCCCAACCGGTGAGGGAGGCGTCCGTCGTGATCATCTGGCGACGGAAAACGACCCTGTGCCGACACCTCTTTGGAGAAAAAGGTGGTCTGTTGGGATGGTAAGAACACACTCTTAACGGTGTTCACAGCCAGGCATGTCCTAAAACTGGAAATCTGAGCAGAAGCCAGACGGTCCTGCATTGATACGGAATACAGACAGACCCCTAAAAAGGTGGTCTGTCGGGATGGTAAGGACAAACTCTTTAACGGTGTTCACTCTTAGGCCAAGGGAACGGACGTGACGAAGCCTAGAGACTGTGATCTTTTGCCATCTCTCTGGACTGGGCCCATAAGAGCCAATCGTCCAGGTAGTTGAGTATGCGGATGCCCTGGAGCCAAAGCAGGACCAGAGCAGTATCCACAAACTTAGTGAATGTCCTTGGCGCCAGAGCAAACCGAAGGGGAGCATCCTGTATTGGAAAGCCTTCACTCCAAAGGCAAACCTGAGGAACTTCCTGTGTCGTAGAATGACCTGAATATGGAAACGCATCTTACAGGTCTATCGACACGAACCACTCCCCTGCACGAACCAGGGCAATGTTTATAGACTTCAGTGTCCACATCTTGAACCTCCCTCTTAGGAGGGAAGAGTTCAGACGTCGGAGGTCTAATATAGGCCGCAGCAAAACTGATGTGTGTAGCCCACCTGAATCATGCAAAGTGCCCAGTGTGACACTCCTGGAAAACGTTTCCACTCTTAGACGAAATGAGAAGAGGAGTAGTGAAGTGCAGTGGGCATACCTGATTAGTGTGCCGAACTGGGACTCCATGGAGGGATCGTCCGGCCGCAACGGAAAGCCGACGTCCAAAACGGCTGCTTTCAGGATCTGGAGACCTAGTTGTGCAGATCGCTGAAAAATGACAGTTTCCTTATTAACGTGCGCTACGCACTAGCACACTTCGAAATTTCTCATCGAGCTTAGAAGATTGCGATTTGTGGGAAAAATAAGGCCAATCAATCGCAAGCTTCTCGCGCATCGATGAGCTCAGAGTAGGCCGCACAGGCCACGTTTTTTCCTGGCCGCTAGGCGGGAAAGCGTAGTCAAACGAGACAGGCCCAAAATCCTCAGAGTTGGATGCTGTCGTAAGCAAAGTGTAAGCCAGGCCGAAAGAAACGGTCTTGCGTGCTTTCGGGCTAGGGATCAAATAGTTTTGTGCGCGCATACAAGCGAAAAAACTTTGCTAAGCGCGTGTGCTCTGGAGAGGGAGTAGGCCGCAAAGGCCGCGCTTTTTCCTGGCCTCCAGGCGGAAAGGCATAGTCAAATGAGTCGGACGCTGTCATAAGCAAAGTGTAAACCAGGCCGAAAGAAAAATTAAAATGTTTAATCGCATGATTTTCTGTGATTAATCGCAGTATGCTCAAAAATCAATAATGAATACAAGTGCAATAACATATGGTTTGCAAACACTTTAAACAAATGAGGTGCTTTTTACAGCAGTTAAAAGTTAGTAACAGTTACAATATTTCTTGTAAATATCAACTTAAACATGAATTTAATCAAATTAAATTAAATTGGTGGTATACATATTGATTCTGTAGTAATATTCTCATCAGTGTTCTGTCAGCTTTAACATAGGCCTACTCAAATCTGCATATTTGTGATATTCACCCCAGGGCGTTATTTAATTTTATAAAGGCCAATTTAAAAAAATCTTGTATCTAAATGTATGCCTCATCTTTCATGTTAAATTCTTACATTTGAGTAATAAATTCAGTTATAATAGTAAAGAGTAGTAAATAGTAAAAATAGGCTGTTACCAATAAAATTAAATAATTTAAACTGCAAAAAATACAGCTGCAATAAATAATGTTATAAGATTGATGTTCTAAATAAAACATGTAATCATACTTTTAAACATAACTGCCAATAGGGAGCAGCAAGTGATCGTCTTCATGAGCGAGTTCTTTAGTAACTATTTTTCGTCTGTGAAATCATGGGTGAAATAGAACAAAAAAAGGTTGTTTGGATCTAAAATGTAAGTAACATAATATGAATTAGGCTACTTGTTTATTGAACTAGGCTACACCATTCATGCAACACAATTCACGATTGCAAAGTCGACTTGTGTTATTAACAATATCATAAATCATAAATATCAGCAACTACAAAAAACAGTTTTACCCAGGCCGTGATTCTATAAGGGCTTCAGACAATCGACACGCCCATGGGTGTACCCCATATGCGTCATCACGCAGCGTCGAAGTGAACCTATGAAAGAGAACAGTGTTTAAACTCTTTTTAAATTCACGATACTGATACATCACGGTAAAGTTATTTTTATTGTTTAATTTTAGTTGTTAAAAATAAGAACAAAAGCAAATTGCAAACAGTGGGACAAATGTAATATTACAAAAATATGAATCAAAAAAGTTTAATTGTTCAGGTACAAAAGGCTTATTTAAAATGTATTTAGAAATGGTACAAAAATGGAATAATCTAATGTAAAAGTAAAATACTACGTAGTCTTCACTGTATGAATTAAATTGATCCTTATTAAAGGTACAAACATTATTTAGTTGAGCAGTAAGTTGTAGTGTTTGTAAGTTGATGGCGTTGATTTTTACCTGCTTTTGGCAGGTTGATTGTGTTAATTTCAAACCCTTGTAGCAAGACTCCAAAACTATCTAACAATATCTTATTACTTGGTGGATTGGCTTGTCTTTTGCTTTCAGGCAAAGAGTGATGATATTTTCTACATCTGGCTGACCAAACTGACTGCCCACCGCCAATTTAAGAAGAATGAGGCTATAAATCTGCACCACGGGGTCCTGCAAGCACTCTCGACAGGAAACAACAGCACTTTGCCTGCCATGGCAAGTCTTGCACAGAGAAACAGATTGATGGTAGGGATTTAGGTTGTTAAATCTGAAATTAGAGATTAGGTTTGTGTTTTCTCTTTGACAATATTTGTCAAAACTTTATAATTATTTTAAAGGTATGTTTTTTTTGTTTGTTTTTTAGATTCCACATTATCAGAGATCAGCATCATTGTCCGGATCAGAGTCACAGGGTTCACCATTAGACTCTTTATCTCAAGGAAATAGTAAAGTTTCTGACTGGCTCAAACAAACAGAGGATGTTGACTTGTGTCATCAAGGTATGTACCACCCAATACGTTTTAATTCAACATGAATATACAGGAAATCAGTAAAGGTTTTTAAGGAATTAAATAGATTTTAGGACATGTAGTCGTTCTTTCCTTTGCAAAGGATGCAGTGAGTAAGGAAAGGAGTATGGACAGGGCTCTCTTGCAGCTGTAGTGATTTTTTTAATTTTGTCCATCCAAGCACGTTAAGTAAGGTAGTGATTGGTGCTCACGTAACCGCTGATGTTGTGATTTTTGGATCACGCGCCATTTAAGGTGTGGTTATGAGTACATCAGATGACCACCTTCCCCCCTCTTAGTTTGGTCTAAGTCAAGGCACTAACACTAGTCAAGGTCTTTTACCTTGCTGTATGAGAACATCAGAACAGGAGGCTGCCCAGTCATTTAGAATGAATGTAAAGGGGGAGAGTTGGTCAGCTGATTTATCTGAAAGATTGGTGAGATTTCTAACTTCTAGAGCTTCTTCTGTATTATCAGCACAAGGAAGACACAATTGTAATTAATAGATCTTATTAACAAAAGAACAATTAACGCAACTACTAAAGGAATACAATGAATGATAAAGGAATAAAGTGCATAAGATGCATAAAATACATGTAAGTTGAGTGTGGCTATCAGTGATGCACGGGTTGATCCAAAACCAGTGGGTGTCTGCGGTTATGAGCATCCAAAAATATTTTTAATGGTATTTGGGTTGCGGTTGGTCGGGTCGTTTGAAATAAAGATGACGCAGGACAAAATGCCCGATTTCGAAATTGTACCTTTTTAATAGGCTATCTGTTTTTAAATGCATATAGCCTAGCTCAGTAATGTCCAACACGATCACATGGTAATGCATATCAATAGTATGAGTGTGCAATCTCGTGGAATTTATACGCCAAAATGAGTTTTGCGCGTGCATATGATACGCACTTTATGGCGTGTATATGACACGCTCTTGGGTAGAATGAGGCTGGTGGGGTGGGTGATTTGTGAGTATAATACGCCATAAAGTGCGTATCATATGCAAGCTAAAAAACGTGCATAAAACTCATGTTGGCGTATATAAAAGTCTGGGGAGAGACGCACACTTCAATTAGACTGGATAAACAAATGCAGCATCTTAATTGTTAAGAAAATGAAAGAAAAAAAAAAGAATAAATTAAGCCTTTATTACACAACACTAGGCTATATCGTTCTGAATTCAGAAAAAGAACAGTTTGCGATTTGCGCTCCTAGGTGCTTTTGCACTTTTCCAAATGTGGGCTTTCTCTCAGTTGACCTGCTGATGAATTCTCCAAGCAGGGTCGAAACATAAACATCGCGTTCATCATCAATAATATGCAATATGCATCTAGAGCTGAAATCTGAAATGGACAATGATGGGCCGCCTCAAGAACTCACTGCTCTCCCCACTGCACCTCTGAGCGCACGTCAGGGCCTGAAACATTTCTCCTCCACAGGCTGGATTAATGGATATTATGTCAGGGAGCATGTACTACTTTAAAAAAATGCTGGTGCTTCACTAAAAAAATGCTTCACTAAGGAGTGTCTAAGGAGGAGGAGAAGTTAGTAAACCTTTCATTCAATGCTGATTCGTATGATGCCCTGCACATGACGTGCAAGAAAAATAAAAGTAAATTGTGCGCACAATTGAATAATTTGATTCCTTCGATTTATAAATCGTGTGTACAATTTAGCCAACTATTTTTCCCTGCATCTCTCATGGATTAATTCTGTAGTAGTGCCCAATTGTGTTACCCTAGTTATAAGGTTAGGATTAGGGATGGGTTTAATGTAGAGACTGGGCTACATATAATAATAATAATAATAATAATAATAATAATAATAATAATAATAATAATAATAATAATAATAAATTAAATTAGCTCAATAGGGATTTATGGGTATTAAATTTATAATATTTAATTATTTATAATTGATCATAACTGGTTATGATCTAACTATAAATCTCTAAATCACCGAAAGGAAATATCTAACCTAGGTCTTTAAGCAATATAAATATTGTATTGCAATTAACAAATATATATATTAAATCATTGCAGAATAACCTTTAAAGAATTAATTCAAAACTCATCTGATTTGTTCGTTTAATGAACGATCAGTACAATCTCTTATCAACTCTCAAAGTTTTATTCTTTCTACCAATTCTTTGGGAAGGTTACTCTTCTGCCGACAAAGAATAAACTTTCCGAGCTATTGGGATATTAGTTAAAGTATTCAAAAATACTTATGAGAGCTGTAGCTATAGATCTGAACATTAAAGTGACTTATGTTTTGTGAGCAGCAACAATGACAATTAAACATGGATACAATGATTTTAATAATTGATACTAGGAATATATACAACTAAATAAAGAATACATGTATATACAGAGAAAGGACTAAAAGAAAAAGACAAAGGAGAGAAACCCATTATACTTGCATGGGTTGCTTTGTGTTGAGTATAAAATAATGTGTGTGAGTCCTCTCAGAGCTTTCTCTGAGCTGGAGCGCTCT
Source organism: Pseudorasbora parva (assembly GCF_024679245.1). Taxonomy (NCBI): domain Eukaryota; kingdom Metazoa; phylum Chordata; class Actinopteri; order Cypriniformes; family Gobionidae; genus Pseudorasbora; species Pseudorasbora parva. Next base: position 26,799,372 of record NC_090190.1, on the reverse strand, counting down.
TTCTCAGTTCTCCCAAGTGATCATTAGGACTAGGGCGGTTACCGTTTTACCGCAATACCGCGGTCACGTGATGCCTACCGCGGGTCTGAGCTTGTCACCGCCATCACCGCAAAAAAAAAAAAAAATAGGTTTACATTTCAGTCTTCATATTTTCTGCTAGAAAAACTAGCATGTTCACTTTATTGTGATTTTTCTAAAAATATTTTATTTGTATAAAAATATATAATTTACTATAGGCTACTCTGTATTTTATCTCTTTACATAAATATATTTTCTAGGCCTACTTAAAAACTACATTTTGTTATTTTGCTAACCCGAATAAGGACTCATCCGCACTACTTCGCAGGTGAGGGGAAAATTAGCTTGCTTCCACATAGGAGGAGTTGTGCAATTTTTATTTTAATATTTCCCTAGTATTTTCTACTAAATTAAAACTATATTTTTGAACTATAATATTGACCCAGTGTTTTTTTTTAAATGTGAATGCGGTTTTACGTGATTAAGCACAAAGCTTTTAAGAGAAATAAATTCGCAGATGTTACATTGCAGCCATGAAAACGGGCTATGGATTCATGCCGAATGTGGGAGGGAGGCTGAGCCCAATTTAAGATTTGCCAGCTTTTTAGTTCTGTTTTGCAATCTGATTTTTGCGATTTCCGTGAATTTTAACAATAGGCCTAACGTTTTTTTTTAACGTTATTTTATCCCACAGGACATCTCGTTTCTTTTCCCAAATCTTCACTCGAGGCGCACCCATTTTTGCAGGGAATCATAAACGTCTCTTCCTTTCGTTTGCATTCGTTTTTGTCTATTATACCCGTTCACATCTTTTACTGTGGTAAAGTAGAAAAACACTTTAGGACGAAATATTATTTAACACAGTTTGTGCTTGTTATTAGACATGAGGTGCGTTTATTCGCTAATAAGTTTATTTGAATAGCGCCGTTCACGTGCACCCAGCGGTTTTACTTTCGTTTTCTCTAGCAGTGAATAATCAAATATAGCCTAAATGTCTTGACCCTGTGGAAAATAAAATTCACTCGTCAGGTGTTTTACAACAAGTGTTGCTTTGCAACATCAGGAGAAAACATGAAGACGAAGATATTTGCGACGGTGTGTATCCAGCTCGTGTCCCACATTCATCTCAAGGCGCAGACCGGCATGACGCATCTTTGCGGGGCAATGGGCTATGAAACAAATCATTTTTAAACAAATGTTTAATTTTCTTATATTCTTAAGATTACCATTATTTACTTATAATCATTTAAATGTTTTACAGGCTGTAGCCTATGTGTTGTTTCTAGTGATCGACCGATATATCGGATTCCCGATATTTTTCCCGATATTTAAGCATTTTCCCATAATCGGGTATCGGTTTTGTAATATCGGATTTCCCGATAAATGGCGCCATCTTGTGGACGTTTTGAGAACTGCATACAAGCACGCCATTAACGGACTGTCTGAGGGGAGATGATCAACAACGGTGTTTAAAGGTAAAATAACCTGCATCCCTTAATTAATAAACTTTGTTTGACATAACATTAATGCACAATTGAGATATGCACAAATAAGATGTTATGAGATATTATATAGTTTAAACTTGGCACTGTAGAGACGACTCACTGACAGTCGTCAGGTAATCCGTTATGTCACAATAAAGACGTAACTTCACATGAATGAAACAAAACAGCCATGAATGAGAGCGTGTTGGAAGTAAAAGCACAGAATTTCTTTCTTTCTGTGTGCTTATGCTCAGTCGCATTCAGCCATTCACTCACAGAGTTGTTGCTCCAGCATATATGCTAACATTACCGTAGTAGGCTAAACAAGACCAACTCGTTTAAAACTACTTAAATTATATTAACGTCTGCTATATAAGATTTATATAATAAACATCTTATTAATTACAGCTCCGTGAAAATGAATTCTTAGGCCACCATGAATGAGAGCATGCTGGAAAGTGCTAAACTTATTTCTCTCTCTGTGTTGTTTATGCTCTGTCGCATTCTCTCACGGAGTTGCTGCTCCAGCATATAGGTTAGTCACAGTATGTAAACAAGACCGACTCGTTTAAAACTCCTAATTATATTAACGTCTGCTATATAACATTTATATAATAAATATCTTATTAATTACAGCTCCGTGAAAATGAATTATTAGGCCATCATGAATGAGAGCATGTTAAGCGCCAAACTTATTTCTCTCACGGAGTTGCTGCTCCAGCATAGGATAGTCACCGTATGTAAGACTGACTCGTTTAAAACTCCTAGCTATATTAACGTCTGCTATATAACATTTATATAATAAATATCTAATTAATTACAGCTCCGTGAAAATGTATTATTAGGCCTATCTCCGCAAGATGTGTAAGTTAAACGCAGAGATGAAAACAGCGCTGTCGTCAGCATTTCATAGACATACACAAACATTAATTTTTGATACCGTACTAGATGAGATAAAAAAAAGAAACAAACCCGCAAATACATCATAGCTATTACAATTCCAGAGAATATTCAATCTTTAGTCTATTAAACACATAAACCTTTTAAAACTGTAGTTTAAAAAAATGAATGCTTATATTTATGCTCATAGTTATGGGGATTTGATAGACTCAACTCTCATTTATGTTCTCCATTTGAAAATATTAGACTTTATATATGTATTTTGCCTGTTGTTAATATGGCTGCATTTATAAATAAAAAGTTGAAACAGCATTAATGTTAAAAGGACTGCGCTGTATTTAAAAAAAAGCTAAATTTTTCAGACTATTTATTGATGTAGATGTCTTTTGTTCTGTATATAAGGGAGTGAAACCGCAAAAATTACAGTGTTTAAAAAGCGCAGTTAAGTGCTTTTGCTGTAATGGTAAAAAAACAGAAATAACACAATAAATAAATATTGGTTCTATATATCGAGTTATCGGCAAATAAACACCCAAATAATCGGTATCGGTTATAAAAAATCAATATCGGTCGATCACTAATGCTATACATACTATACTATGCCATACATTATAGTTCTTCTTTTTAATCCGCTTAGAAAAGCGCCATGTTTTATTTAGTGTCACCATACTTGATCGTTCAACTATTCGTGTAGCTGTATTTAAATAGGGAAAACGTGGAGGTGTTTGTTTGCTTCTATATTGATCTCTGTTTGGTAAAAACAAAAAAACACAAAGTGAAACAGTGAAACGAGCGATTAAAAATAACGTGATCATCCTGATTATACAGCATATGAATCAAAACTATCTAATGTTACTGAATGAAATGTGGACCCAGGACGAGCTATAGGACTGTGTAAGCAGACGGTGTTGATGGACTCGATCTACTCCATCTGTGTTTGATTATCGCTCTGAATCTGATCTGGAAACAGTCTTTCACAAAAATTGGATTTTCTCATGTTTTTGTTCAAAATGTTGCTTTTTTTAATGAAACCTACCCATATTCAAGTGTTGATAAAAAAGGAATGCATGACGCTAGAATAAAACGTTTTTTTTTTGTTTGTTTAAAAGAAGAGGGTCAGCTCTTTATTTTGATATATTGCATGCTCAGATTTTCATTAAACAAAATATTCTATGGGCTATTAAATTTTGGTGAAAATTGTCAAAAACCCTGGTGGTGGCTGGCAACTTTTTTTTAAAACGCCGGCGGGAAAAGAGTTAATATGAAAAAGCGGTGAAGTAACCATTTAACTGTTTTGGAATGTTACTATGGCAACCATTTTTTAAAAGAAAGCTACGTGACTAGGCATTGGCCGAAGTTATGACGTCACTTTGTAGGCCAAAACGTGGAAGTGAGTTAGCATTTTAGCACTTCCGGTTTCCTCGCTCTAAGTCAATGGGTTTTTTGAATGGGTTGCTAAATCGTCTAAAATAAGGTCTGTGGTTAACAAAGCCTCTAAATATTTTCACGTTTTGATCTATGACATAAAAAACACTAGTTCTAACCTGCTTGTGTTTTTATTTTTATTTTTTTACTTTATTGTGTCTTAAAAACGGTGGTTGCTAACAAGTTGCTGAAAGGGACTACATCCTTTGGCTGGGACTTTAGACGTCATCGTGACAAACAGGAAATCTCACCAGCCCGCGTTTCATTCACTTTTGAATTCTGTAAGTAAATGTTTCATAAAAATAAAAAACTAGCCTGCGTTTCAGCCTCACGTTCTTAGAAGCTTACCTTTCAGTTAATATACATAGTTATATATTTAGTCCTTTCAAATAGTAGTGTTTCCAAATATTGTTGTACACAGAAATCTGTGATTATTAAGGTAACCGATTACCAGTTCTTCATTTCTGTGGAGAGACTAGTGTTTTGTTTTGTCCCGAGATAGAACCACAAGTCTTCGAATGAAAGCTGCGCTGTTCTACATGTCCAGATTTATAGTGGTTCTCTCCTTGATATATGATCAATCGCCTAAGAAAAAGGACATATGATTGTAAATTGATACGGCTGTAGCTTACATCTGTAGTGCTTCTGAGGTAGTAAAAGCAGGTTTTTTTCTGGCTAATTAGCAAATGGTATGCAAACATACAATCAAACATAATACAGTGAAAGATAATCTTTAAAATCTATTTGGGGCACGATGATCAGGCATAATAGCCTATTCACAAAGAAAATAATATTAAGGTTTATATTAACTAACAAAATAATAAACGAATAAATAAAACTCAGAGAGGCATGCATAAATCCAATTAGTTTCTAACATTTTTGGAAAAAACGAATGGGCAATATTTCTCATGAAAAAGTGGATAAGTGTTCATACACAGCGCAGATCATAATGAGCGAATGTGTTTTTTAAATAAAGTTTGAGGAAGCTTGATGATGACGTAGATCCGCCACTGTGCTGTAGTCCGTTTATAGCCTACCGTTAGCATTTTATATCTGACAGCTTTATTTAGGCTTCAAACGGTATACATTTTGGATTCACTTGTAAAGATTATCTTGATAGACAAAACGTGTAAGGGTCATAACTCTTTGATGAACACAGATCTTATTTTTTGCGATTGTCCAAAAGTCTATGGGGAAAATGCATAGGCTTTTGATCCAGGGAACCCATGCGCTGCTAACTTCCGGGTTGGCCTACAAAGTGACGTCATGACTTCGGCACTCTATAGCAAACACTAAATAGATGATCCAGGGCACTACAAATTCAATATATTCATTATATTCTACTTAACCTGTTACTGATGTCTGGATTATTTAATGTATGCTTAAATAAACCTGTCATGAAAATGACAGCCACTGTGTGCAAGTGATTATATTTAAACGACTAACTGGATAAATAAAAATGATATTATAATTCGATTTAGAAGTTAATGCAAAAACTGCCTTATGGGAAGCTTATGAGTGTTAGTTATTATATCTAAAAATAAATAACCGAATGGCTTATTGTGTAATAGTTGGGCTCTGTTGTTAACCTTTAATATTAGCGGTTGCTATGCAACGTGGGGAGAGGACGCTGGCGTTGTTTGTTCGCCGCTTCTCCACCCACAAATCATGTTAACTGTACAGTTAGATTTAGATTTTTTTATTTTCTTATGTGTGACTGGTCAGTCAGAGCTACAATTGGCACTGTTGCTGATTACTGGTAGCCACTGAGAGGACGTTGTTCGCCGTTCGCCGTTTTCCACCGCTTCTCTGATGTTTATTTTTGAATAGTTGCGGTTGGTTCTGGTTTGAAGGACATTTCATGTTGCTCGCTGCGACTGCTCTCTCTTCTGGGTGTCGGCTCCTCGCTGGTGGTCTCCGTCGGGCTTGTTGAGCTGCATGGTAGCTGAAGTTTGCGCCAGGCTAGCGCCATCAGTGTCCAACGTGATGTTGGGATGTTCGGCTTCTCTTTTTAATTTTACTTGTTATTCTTTTTTTTCTTTTTTTTGTTATTTGTTCTCTTTGTTGCACTTTGAGATCCTTCAGAATGAAAAGTGCATTATAAATAAAATCTATTATTATTATCCTTACAATGTGTAGCCTAAGGAAGGACTCCTATATTTACGGCATTATCTTTAAGAAACTTTGTTATAATTAAATTATTTTAAGGACAGACACAATTTTTTCAATAAACCATTGTTGAATAAAAATAAACAAAGCAATTTGGGGAAATATTTATGCTTGTTCTTGTGCATTTATGAATTGTTGTGAATTTACAAATTGGATTTTGTAAATGTGAATTGTGCTGTGTATTTAGGAATTTTGATTTGTAAATGTATTATTTTTTAGGCTGATCTTGTGTTGGACTGAAAGGGGTCTAAAATCCAGTCATATTTTGAATGATCCTGCACTGAAAAATACCTTGGAAACACTTTTTGTTAGGGCTATGTTATGAGTTTTCATAATGGAATCACTGTGTTCTGCAGCTTGTTGACCTTGATGAATGATTTCAAGCTCGTACTGTATATGAGTCTCCATTTCCCTCTCTGCTCTCACATCACATTTTCTTGTGAATGATGTGCTTTTTATCTGCTAGCTGTGGAAGGTGTGTTGGTGCCCTGCATCTGCAGATTTAATTATAATTTTTGAAACATGTCAGTGAGGTTTGCAAGTTTCATGAGAAATTTATTGTTGAACTTATGAACTTTGTAACCCTCATTCTCAAGAAGATTCTGATCTCATCACACAATTCTTGAGATAATAAAATGTTTTTGTTCAATTTACTTATGTGGCAAGTAAATAATTGCTAAATAATTAATAAATACCCCCAGTTTGGGATCCACTGCCTTACACCTAGTGTGCTGTCTTTTTATGTTTATTGCTAGAAACTTCCATGAGGCAGAGAAAGCTTTTGAATCCAAGTGCTTCAGAATATAAGTCTGTCACTTCCTCTAATATTCACTCTCTCATGCACAGAACTTGCAAGGTGCCAGTTGGATTTGGCCGAGCTCTCGAGTTTAATCCAAAAACTTCACTGGCATGGAGGTGCCCTACCCATCACAAGCACTGACCTGGAACGTCGCATCAGCATACAGGTGAGGCTCCTTTTTTGTTAATTTGACACAGAATGGACATGAAATCTGCTATCTTTTGGCCACAGCCAGCTAATGCAAGTCAAATGCAAAATTAATGTGAGGTGAGCATTTGATGACAACAGCAGTATTAAATAATGAAGAGATAAACATGGTAATTATTTTTCAGAATCTTAGTCTTGAAAAGCCCAAAAAGAAGTCTGGAAAGCTCTGGGGTCACTCCCAAACTCTATCACGTATTGAATCGCTTGACTTAGTAAGTTCATCACGATTTTGTTCCTTGTTTGTGGTTATATAATAATTTGTATATTGTATTATATTTTGGTTGTTCTTACAGTGGGTCTCATTCACTACTAATTATTGTAGGGGAGTAGTAATAGGATTCACTTTATGACAAAAAGATTTATGGCTTTGACCTTTTGACCTTTTGCCCGATTGAACTTCCGGGGTCACGGTCATGGAGGGGTTTCCGGTATGATTTATGACGTGACCTTTTGACCTTCTGGGGGTAATGGGGATTACGGGTATAATTTATGACGTGCCCTTTGACCTTCCGGGGTTCATGGGGATTACCGGTATAATATATAATGTTTTGACAGATGGTTTTATCCTTTGAAGTGGGTATGATATATTTGTGACGGAAAGTTTTTATCCTTTGAAGAGGGTATAATATATGATGTTTTGAAGTCGTTAATAATGATAATATATGGTGTATTTTATCCTTTGAAGAGGGTATGATATATATTTGTGACGGAAAGTTTTATCCTTTGAAGTTCGGGCTATCAGGACCCTCCTCCTCCTCCTCCTCCTCCTCCTCCTCCTCCTCATTCCATACAATCTTGCTGTACTGTGAAAAAACTGTCAAGTGTATCTCTCACAAGCATTCTCTTCTTTTCAAATAATATAAACGAAAATCTACCCCGCAAAAGTTGAATGTTTATAAAATAGTTTAATAAAAACAATAATTAAAAAACCTAAACCAACCATTTTAGTTTTAAATAAAATGGAGTCACACAAATACCGCTCAGTTAAATGTTTATAGATTCGAAGTAAAAAAACACTACTTATAAAGCAATACAAGTTATGAAACGGTTCACACAAAATCATTTAGAGATATTATTTAGCAATATTTAGTGAACCTGCATCTAACATTCCACATCTTTTAAAAACAAAGTTCCCATACCATGTAGGCATCCTATTTCCTGAATGTCTCCCGAAGCAGCCTCTCTTACCCATGGGGTGGGGTGTGTGGGTGTGTATTCCTGACACCTTGTTGCCATCCGCTTCAGATCTCGCCTAATATATGGCACAATTCGTCCCTTTTGTAACGTACCTCATCTGTTGGAGTTGGACTATAAGGCCTCACAGGTCACGACACGCATTAAATGTTTATAGAGTTGAAGAAAAAACACACTGCTTATGAAGCAACGCAATGTATGAAACGGGTTCACAAAAATCATCTAGAGATATTATTTAGTAATATCATAATCATAATATTTAGAGAGTCTGCATCTAACTTTCCACATCTTTTAAAAAATAATTAAATAATACATTAATTAATATAATTTATAAGCTGTTTTGCTCATGGGTCAAATTTTGATCAGGGGAATACCTGAAACGCACACGCACACAAACACGGTAATTGGTTCTATAAAATTAACTTTTCTCTATTTTAAATGAATAAAAACAAATGTTACTAAAATTATTTGAACACTTTTAGTTATAGTTTTAGCAAAATATAATAATAAATATAAAAATAAATAAATATAAAAATACCTTTAATTTTTAGAGAGTTGAAGAAGATAAAAAGCAAATAGCTTAAGCCAAAACACCCTCCGATCCTCCCAGAGTACTCCACTATGAAATGAATGCTTCAGACCCCCCTTGGACGGGAGGGGTTAGAGCTGAGACTCTGTACATCATGTCACAGCACATGTTAAGTTTGTCTGCCAATGCCTTTCCAGAGCCAATATTTAGTTTGTACTAATTTTCTTTCAAAGTATAATCTTTAAAGTTTAAATGAGATCTAAATCCAATCTTTAAAGTTTAAATAAAGTCGTATCTTCTTTATCTACCTATGAGACAACCGTATAAGATCTGATGCCACATTGTAGGAATGATTTTCCTTAAATTCAACCTAAAGTATATTCTTACTAAAATCATCTGTTCAAAAACTTTACCTTGTTTAAAATGTAAAATCTTAGATCTTATTTCTACAAATATTCAAAGCAGGTCTTAAACTATTAACCTTGTATGAACCCCATGCTATGAAACACATCGACAAAGTTTGTCATCTGTGGTCAAAGACACTGCATAAGTAACGTTTAATTTTACTCGTCTTATGTCTAAGCACGATCTTTAAATAATAACTGGTCATATCTTATACTACTACTATGGTAGCTGTGATCTAGGATTGTAAGTCGCATATGATTTTTATTTTCTTTCGTCTTCCAAACTGGTCTTCATCAGTTTGGAAACATACCCTTTACATAAAATATACTATCAGTTATCTACTCAAAATGCATAGAATTTTGAAAATGTAATGCTCATGTATGTTGTTGAGACAGTTTGTCTGTTGGCCAGCATGAACAGACTTTGGGAGAGCGGATGACGCTAGGAGGGAGATTGCCCTTTGACCCCAACGATTTTGCAGGCCCTGCAAGGTAGTCATTCATTTCAGTTGTTATTCAACAAAATAGCACAGAGTGAATCTTTAACATTTAAAATTGTGCATAAAAACCTTACTATTAAACTTACATTTTAAGATGGTACATGTCCCATGGATCTATATTTTACTTTTCTTAGTTCTACAAAGTTTCAATATCAATTAAACTCCTAGTTGACAATAATGTTTGCTGCAATGCACTCAACTGTAAGATACACTACATATGTAAGATAGCAAAATAAAACACTGTATGACACTAGTTTAAAATTTGAAGAAAAAGTTTACCAAATGCATCTACATATCCGTTGTGTTCTGACACAAAGCCGTTAATTGGTACGTTTTGTTTTATAAAATGTACTTTTCCTATTTCTGCAAAGTTTCATGCTACTTTTACTAGCCTGATAAAAATGTAGTTAATACATTGTGAAACAAGACAATCACGCTACCAAATACATTTGATTTTAAGAAAAAGGGATGTTTTAAAATACAACTAAACAAGATTATTTTCTCTTTTGACACACTATTAGAAAAAATACTTTCTCTGTGATGTTGGAATAGGCCTAGGTCTTTTTAAAGTATCACATCAGGCATGTAACAATCATGCGGTACAATGATCCAGATGAAGCTTCTTATCAAACAAAGACAATTATATTTATCTTTCACTTGTGAATATTTGTACGCTACTATCACACTTGCCATTTTTAATTGTCTTTACTATTGCCTTACGCATCCCAATCCAGCTAAGTTATGCGTTATTTCAACTGTTTATGTCTTTTTCCTTTATTATTTTTGGCACAATTGAATCGATATCACTTATAGCTTGTCGTCATTGCTTCTTCCCTATACGGATACAATCCAAACATGTTCTTTGTAGGAATTATGTGGGACACAAAACTCTGCGTAAATTCAAGAGGCCTAGAGTAAGAAAGCAGTGACATTGTATAAGAAAAAATGTCCGCTTTATTGCGATACACATTTTTCCCCCATTGCCTATTCTTAGTCGTATGATCAAGATTACTGTTCACATTTTATTTGTCCGGCTGTATTTGTTTTTAGGTAAAGATTCCTATCTGGTCGTTGTCAGTGCAAGTTTGTGCAAATCATTTTAAGCATTTTTATTAAAATGTATGACTAAACTTATTTGTTTTCTTTTGACAAACCTACATTTCAAACGATTCACCTCCAATGTTCCACAACCACAGGGAAAACATTTTGTTTTGCAACACTCCTGAAACCTAATCTTAGTGAATTTTTCCCACCTAGAACACAAAACTTTGTTCATACCAAACAAGTACGTTTTACACATGTTGACTATTTAACTATTTTTGTAGGTATCATGACATTTTAGAGGAATTACTAAAAGATTAAAACACCAGAATCACAATGTTTGTTGATGATGTGATTGTCATATTTAGTTAAATTTCAGATGACCGTTTTGTTTGTTGAACTTTTTTGACAAAGGCTCTTCTTTGAGCACCATCAACATTATAGGAATAAATGAAAATTAAGAAATGACACGACAGTCTTTCTATTTGACAGTGTTTGACTAAAGTGATATTTCTTTTACTGTCACTAGTCTCAGTCTCATCTACGATGAGGAATCACATGAACCGTCACCGTGAAAAGTAAGTCTTGCTGTTCTACAGCTGAAACATATACGCCTGTTGCATTCATTAAAGTTTGCGCTTGTTAAACAAAGTTAGACTCCTCTTATAAAGGTTATAGACACATTTTGAACATTAGCCTTATACGCGTTTTATCCATGCACAAATCTCTATGTAATTCGAGAAGTACATTTACGAAAGTATCATTTTATAATCAATTTAGGAAAAAACATTCACAAGCAATTGTGAAAGTTTGTTATTTTGGATTTGTAAATAATGACTTTTACTACTCCACCAGATAGGCATGAGGTTTAGATGATTTTAAATGTGTGACCAAACTCTTCTTTTGACAAACCAACATTTCAAATTATGTAGCGAATCATTTCTTTCAACATCCCACTTGACATTAAAGATTGTGACATGTCGTCAACTATCATCGACATCTGACCCTGACGTACTACACATTGGTTGTAATAAACAAGATGTGCTAAAAATTCTGTCCGATTTGTTAGTGCGATAATACCGCATCAACATAACCCGTACCTGTTTTAAGTTATAGGTCAATTCAAGCATAATCTTTATGCAACAATTAGTACGCGTGCACAATTTACCACAAATGTTTACCGCGGATAAGATAAGAGACATTTAGCTATAATGAAATCATAATACAGAAATCCTTTCTTCTGATCTATTGTAAAAGTTTGTAAAGTAGATTTTTCCCTGCCAGTAGAGGACAGTTTTACATTTTGTTTCAAAGACTACCCTTTGAGCATAGTCAAACAGGCATAATACGGCATTAAAAAGAAAATTAAACTATGTTATTTTAGGGGGTCTGTCTGCATAATGCGTCAACATGAAAAGCGAGTCTCGTGTTCTTTGAAATATTACGTTTACCATCCACAGAACAGGGGTTAGAAGCCGTGACATGATTAATCTCACTGAGTGTGTTAAAGCGGCTGGTGTTTTATGGCTATCGAAAGCACCACATTCTTGTTAGTCACATCAAAGCCCCTACCTACTGAATTTAGTATTTAAAAAAGTTAGGAAACGGTCTGCAACTCTAGCGTTACAATGACTACTGAAACATCTTTGATGGGTGTAACACAGACAAGAAGTTCTGTTGAAACGGAAGAAAACCTTCCTTACGCACTACAGAAAAAACAGAGGATCCATTTGACCAAGTTTCTTCATGAAGATGAAGATTTTGTCAAACAGGAATTTCTGCTAGGTGACGTTTATATCGGGGGGTTTGTTTTTGACAAGACATCACACACGGTCAAACTCTACGCCATGGAATTTTTTGAAGAAGAACTTACATCGGAGACACCTTGTGTGCTTTCCCCCGCTAAAGACTGGTCATTTTTCTACAACCGTGTTTGGAGCGATCTTAATGGGGTTGCTAGTAAAACCTATTACATAAACAAATGGGATGGAGCAACGCCCAATGTGAGGTACAAGGTGACAAAGGACAGTAAGGAACCAAAGCCTGATGATTATGTACTCGTATCAACCTGCAGGAACAAAACCGCCTTAAGTTGCGTAAATGTTATGAGGAGGCCGAAATTCGAAATTCAAAGTATTGGCTTCAAAGCAGCAGTGATTCCGACTCTGATAATGACTTCCCAATTGCAGAGGACTACCCTTTCGAATGCTGTACAAAGAGTCTTGTCCTCTTGTGGAGTGACATGTCTATGTTGCACGCTACCTTTTCGCTAATAGACATGTTCTTTAAGCTGAGTTATATGTTGAATGATACTGAATGATCAATCAATCAATCAATCAGTATTGGCGTATTACATGGTTAAGTCCTTTGTATTGAAAATATTAATACGTTTCAGTAAAACCATGCAGTATTTTAGCAATTACATTGTAATTGTAATGTTCCTTGTTTTGTGTTACTTGACATTATCTTAGTTTTTTGTTTTGTTTATTTGGAACCAATTTCAATCCCCTCTATGTTACAGACTTAAAAACAGACTTAATCTGTTTTTACCACACATTAACACAATCCATGTTGGTTTCACACAATATCCAGTCATTTAAAATAATTCTAAAATGCATACATTTTCTGTTCATACATGCTTAGCCAATACCAAAAATCATGGTTTCTTCCGGTCTTATTTACAAATGCTTAAACAGTACGTCACAAATGAAGAGCTAATGGTCCAATCTTTAAATATAGTATAAAGCCTCTACTTCTGCAACAACAGCAGCATCTTGAATGTATTGGAATACCGTATAAAAGAAAGACCGAAACAACTGATAAGCATAGTAGATCTCTGAAATATTTTCTTAATTGTATTAAATATTTTAACAGCTTCTATGTTTGAAATCATTTAGGATGATTATTATTTACCTCCTAAAGAATCAGCGTTGCGAGCTGTCTAATACTGTTTGTAACAAGCTCAGACATTGTTCATAAAATAATCACAAATGATTGAACCTTTTATTTTTTAATAAACCGTTTTTGGACCTTGATACACTTAAGCTCTCTCCTAAAGTTGAAGAACAAGCTGCTCAAGCAAGCTCTTTGAAAAACAAGCTGCTTGGTTGACTTGTTTCTTTTTTTGTACTGTGAATGTTCATAGGCATTTATATGCCTTATTGACTTGCTTTTTTTCTTTACCCTGTGACATCTAAAATGTTCATTGTGTGCAACCTTTACACTTACGTTTCTATTAGTTGCATGTACTGCACATTATTTAATAATGAGGGTTGCCATCATTTGATAACTGTTTGAAAAAATATTTTTACATTTTAAACATTTCAGAATTTTATTTCAGGTTTTTGTTAGTTTAGAAGGCTTTCCAAGTGTTCTGATACTGAGATTACACTATTTATGCATATAACTGCTAGTTCCAATATCTGTTTAATATGTCATTGAACGCTGATGTTTATCATCACTCAAGCTGTTTAAACCTTTAAACTGATTTCAAGCATTATTATAACAGTAACATTTAATTATATTTAAAACAATTACCAGCATATCATAAAACAAGTAAAATGTATTTAAAAGAGCAAATTATTTTAAGTAATTACATTAATTACATCAGACTTGTAAGTAAAAAAAAAAAAATACTTTATATAACTTAACAGGACAAGTTACATTTAATTATTACTTTTAGCAAAAACTTGCCAAAATCTACATTTCAAAATGTAACCAATGGAATCAAAACACAGCAAAACAAATTCAAAATGTAATCATTCCGTCAAAACTCTATCAAAACACTAACTATTGATGTCATTATGAAAAGAACTACAGGTAGAACACAGTACAATAGGAATGCCATTGTTTTTGTATTGTTCATTTTAATTTTACTGTAAGCCATTCTACACATTCTCTCCTCCAACATAGGTTAGCAATAATTTTTCTTTACAAGTTATACAAGGATCAACAATTTTTTATTTTATTTAAAGAAACGATTCTTATTTAAAGAAGCAATAGAGTCCTATTTTTCCAAGTAATGGAAAGAAATTCTAGCCTGACAAGCCAGACCCACATCAAGATGTTTGGTCTGGAAACTCACCATTGACAGCTCAATCCGAGGGGCGGATAAACGGTTGTCTTTCAAACTCCCTCTGCACGCGATAGGATAGCGCTACACCAGCCAGACCAACGAAGGTGAAGCAGAGCTCGCTGACAGATTAAACATTCACCGTATCCGGTCGGCTAAACTCCGAACACATCTTCCCTTTTTAAGAATTACTTCAGTGCCGTTCTTTGTTCTTTTCTCAGAGAAAAGCTTAACTCCAAATCTTCCAGAGTCGCGGTCAAAGCTGATTCGACAGACCGCCGCCGTTTGCCCGTTTCTTTGTTTACTAGAAGCACGCAAACGCAACTCGGCCGTCGTCATTACCCCACAATCACCGTCCAGATTGTGAGGAATACAGCTCAGAAGGGTATTGAAAGTTGCTAGACAACACTTGCGGGCAGATTAAATTTGCTGCCGCTAGGGTGCGTCTAGATTTCTAGGCTAAAGAAATTCAACAATGATGTATAATTCTTTAGCCTACATGTTTTACAAGATAAAAATATTTCAGAGATATGCTACTTAAAATGTTTAAAAGTCGTTTCAGTCTTTGGTTTATACATTTTTTTGTCAATACATTGAGAACACAAGTCAAATTTATAAAATTTTTATTTGGCAAGTTTTTGCTCTAATATTTTTTTAATGTAAATTTCACAGATATGGAAATCTACTGAACTATGCGGAGTAAAATTGACAAAGTAATAATTAAATGTAACTTGTCCTGTTAAGTTATATAAAGTATTTTTTTTTCTTTATGTAGTTCATAAATTCTGATGTAATTAATGTAATTACTTAAAATAATTTGCTCTTTTAAATACATTTTACTTGTTTTATGATATGCTGGTAATTGTTTTAAATATAATTAAATGTTACTGTTATAATAATTCTTGAAATCAGTTTAAAGGTTTAAACAGCTTGAGTGATGATAAACATCAGCGTTCAATGACATATTAAACAGATATTGGAACTAGCAGTTATATGCATAAATAGTGTAATCTCAGTATCAGAACACTTGGAAAGCCTTCTAAACTAACAAAAACCTGAAATAAAATTCTGAAATGTTTAAAATGTAAAAATATTTTTTCAAAACAGTTATCAAATGATGGCAACCCTCATTATTAAATAATGTGCAGTACATGCAACTAATAGAAACGTAAGTGTAAAGGTTGCACACAATGAACATTTTAGATGTCACAGGGTAAAGAAAAAAAGCAAGTCAATAAGGCATATAAATGCCTATGAACATTCACAGTACAAAAAAAGAAACAAGTCAACCAAGCAGCTTGTTTTTCAAAGAGCTTGCTTGAGCAGCTTGTTCTTCAACTTTAGGAGAGAGCTTAAGTGTATCAAGGTCCAAAAACGGTTTATTAAAAAATAAAAGGTTCAATCATTTGTGATTATTTTATGAACAATGTCTGAGCTTGTTACAAACAGTATTAGACAGCTCGCAACGCTGATTCTTTAGGAGGTAAATAATAATCATCCTAAATGATTTCAAACATAGAAGCTGTTAAAATATTTAATACAATTAAGAAAATATTTCAGAGATCTACTATGCTTATCAGTTGTTTCGGTCTTTCTTTTATATGGTATTCCAATACATTCAAGATGCTGCTGTTGTTGCAGAAGTAGAGGCTTTATACTATATTTAAAGATTGGACCATTAGCTCTTCATTTGTGACGTACTGTTTAAGCATTTGTAAATAAGACCGGAAGAAACCATGATTTTTGGTATTGGCTAAGCATGTATGAACAGAAAATGTATGCATTTTAGAATTATTTTAAATGACTGGATATTGTGTGAAACCAACATGGATTGTGTTAATGTGTGGTAAAAACAGATTAAGTCTGTTTTTAAGTCTGTAACATAGAGGGGATTGAAATTGGTTCCAAATAAACAAAACAAAAAACTAAGATAATGTCAAGTAACACAAAACAAGGAACATTACAATTACAATGTAATTGCTAAAATACTGCATGGTTTTACTGAAACGTATTAATATTTTCAATACAAAGGACTTAACCATGTAATACGCCAATACTGATTGATTGATTGATTGATCATTCAGTATCATTCAACATATAACTCAGCTTAAAGAACATGTCTATTAGCGAAAAGGTAGCGTGCAACATAGACATGTCACTCCACAAGAGGACAAGACTCTTTGTACAGCATTCGAAAGGGTAGTCCTCTGCAATTGGGAAGTCATTATCAGAGTCGGAATCACTGCTGCTTTGAAGCCAATACTTTGAATTTCGAATTTCGGCCTCCTCATAACATTTACGCAACTTAAGGCGGTTTTGTTCCTGCAGGTTGATACGAGTACATAATCATCAGGCTTTGGTTCCTTACTGTCCTTTGTCACCTTGTACCTCACATTGGGCGTTGCTCCATCCCATTTGTTTATGTAATAGGTTTTACTAGCAACCCCATTAAGATCGCTCCAAACACGGTTGTAGAAAAATGACCAGTCTTTAGCGGGGGAAAGCACACAAGGTGTCTCCGATGTAAGTTCTTCTTCAAAAAATTCCATGGCGTAGAGTTTGACCGTGTGTGATGTCTTGTCAAAAACAAACCCCCCGATATAAACGTCACCTAGCAGAAATTCCTGTTTGACAAAATCTTCATCTTCATGAAGAAACTTGGTCAAATGGATCCTCTGTTTTTTCTGTAGTGCGTAAGGAAGGTTTTCTTCCGTTTCAACAGAACTTCTTGTCTGTGTTACACCCATCAAAGATGTTTCAGTAGTCATTGTAACGCTAGAGTTGCAGACAGTTTCCTAACTTTTTTAAATACTAAATTCAGTAGGTAGGGGCTTTGATGTGACTAACAAGAATGTGGTGCTTTCGATAGCCATAAAACACCAGCCGCTTTAACACACTCAGTGAGATTAATCATGTCACGGCTTCTAACCCCTGTTCTGTGGATGGTAAACGTAATATTTCAAAGAACACGAGACTCGCTTTTCATGTTGACGCATTATGCAGACAGACCCCCTAAAATAACATAGTTTAATTTTCTTTTTAATGCCGTATTATGCCTGTTTGACTATGCTCAAAGGGTAGTCTTTGAAACAAAATGTAAAACTGTCCTCTACTGGCAGGGAAAAATCTACTTTACAAACTTTTACAATAGATCAGAAGAAAGGATTTCTGTATTATGATTTCATTATAGCTAAATGTCTCTTATCTTATCCGCGGTAAACATTTGTGGTAAATTGTGCACGCGTACTAATTGTTGCATAAAGATTATGCTTGAATTGACCTATAACTTAAAACAGGTACGGGTTATGTTGATGCGGTATTATCGCACTAACAAATCGGACAGAATTTTTAGCACATCTTGTTTATTACAACCAATGTGTAGTACGTCAGGGTCAGATGTCGATGATAGTTGACGACATGTCACAATCTTTAATGTCAAGTGGGATGTTGAAAGAAATGATTCGCTACATAATTTGAAATGTTGGTTTGTCAAAAGAAGAGTTTGGTCACACATTTAAAATCATCTAAACCTCATGCCTATCTGGTGGAGTAGTGAAAGTCATTATTTACAAATCCAAAATAACAAACTTTCACAATTGCTTGTGAATGTTTTTTCCTAAATTGATTATAAAATGATACTTTCGTAAATGTACTTCTCGAATTACATAGAGATTTGTGCATGGATAAAACGCGTATAAGGCTAATGTTCAAAATGTGTCTATAACCTTTATAAGAGGAGTCTAACTTTGTTTAACAAGCGCAAACTTTAATGAATGCAACAGGCGTATATGTTTCAGCTGTAGAACAGCAAGACTTACTTTTCACGGTGACGGTTCATGTGATTCCTCATCGTAGATGAGACTGAGACTAGTGACAGTAAAAGAAATATCACTTTAGTCAAACACTGTCAAATAGAAAGACTGTCGTGTCATTTCTTAATTTTCATTTATTCCTATAATGTTGATGGTGCTCAAAGAAGAGCCTTTGTCAAAAAAGTTCAACAAACAAAACGGTCATCTGAAATTTAACTAAATATGACAATCACATCATCAACAAACATTGTGATTCTGGTGTTTTAATCTTTTAGTAATTCCTCTAAAATGTCATGATACCTACAAAAATAGTTAAATAGTCAACATGTGTAAAACGTACTTGTTTGGTATGAACAAAGTTTTGTGTTCTAGGTGGGAAAAATTCACTAAGATTAGGTTTCAGGAGTGTTGCAAAACAAAATGTTTTCCCTGTGGTTGTGGAACATTGGAGGTGAATCGTTTGAAATGTAGGTTTGTCAAAAGAAAACAAATAAGTTTAGTCATACATTTTAATAAAAATGCTTAAAATGATTTGCACAAACTTGCACTGACAACGACCAGATAGGAATCTTTACCTAAAAACAAATACAGCCGGACAAATAAAATGTGAACAGTAATCTTGATCATACGACTAAGAATAGGCAATGGGGGAAAAATGTGTATCGCAATAAAGCGGACATTTTTTCTTATACAATGTCACTGCTTTCTTACTCTAGGCCTCTTGAATTTACGCAGAGTTTTGTGTCCCACATAATTCCTACAAAGAACATGTTTGGATTGTATCCGTATAGGGAAGAAGCAATGACGACAAGCTATAAGTGATATCGATTCAATTGTGCCAAAAATAATAAAGGAAAAAGACGTAAACAATAGTAAAGACTATTAAAAATGGCAAGTGTGATACTAGCGTACAAATATTCACAAATGAAAGATAAATATAATTGTCTTTGTTTGATAAGAAGCTTCATCTGGATCATTGCACTGCATGATGGTTACATGCCTGATGTGATACTTTAAAAAGACCTAGGCCTATTCCAACATCACAGAGAAAGTATTTTTTCTAATAGTGTGTCAAAAGAGAAAATAATCTGGTTCAGTTGTATTTTAAAACATCCCTTTTTTGGTAGCATGATTGTCTTGTTTCACAATGTATTAACTACATTTTTATCAGGCTAGTAAAAGTAGCATGAAACTTTGCAGACATAGGAAAAGTACATTTTATAAAACAAAACGTACCAATTAACGGCTTTGTGTCAGAACACAACGGATATGTAGATGCATTTGGTAAACTTTTTCTTCAAATTTTAAACTAGTGTCATACAGTGTTTTATTTTGCTATCTTACATATGTAGTGTATCTTACAGTTGTGTGCATTGCAGCAAACATTATTGTCATCTAGGAGTTTAATTGATATTGAAACTTTGTAGAACTAAGAAAAGTAAAATATAGATCCATGGGACATGTACCATCTTTAAATGTAAGTTTAATAGTAAGGTTTTTATGCACAATTTTAAATGTTAAAGATTCACTCTGCGCTGTTTTGTGAATAACAACTGAAATGAATGACTACCTTGCAGGGCCTGCAAAATCATTGGGGTCAAAGGGCAATCTCCCTCCTAGCGTCATCCGCTCTCTCCAAAGTCTGTTCATGCTGTCCAACAGACAAACTGTCTCAAAAACATACATGAGCATTACATTTTCAAAATTCTATGCATTTTGAGTAGATAACTGATAGTATATTTTATGTAAAGGGTATGTTTCCAAACTGATGAAGACCAGTTTGGAAGACGAAAGAAAATAAAAATCATATGCGACTTACAATCCTAGATCACGGCTACCATAAAATGTTGGACTATTGTAGTAGTAGTATAAGATATGACCGGTTATTATTTAAAGATTGTGCTTAGACCTAAGACGAGTAAAATTAAACGTTACTAATGCTGTGTCTTTGACCACAGATGACAAACTTTGTCGATGTGTTTCATAGCATGGGGTTCATACAAGGTTAATCGTTTAAGACCTGATTTGAATATTTGTAGAAATAAGATCTAAGATTTTATATTTTAAAAAAGCTAAAGTTTTTTGAACACACGATTTTAGTAAGAATATACTTTAGGTTGAATTTAAGGAAAATCATTCCTACAATGTGGCATCAGATCTTATACGGATATCATAGCAAGATAAAGAACATATGACTTTATTTAAACTTTAAAGATTGGCTTTAGATCTCATTTAAACTTTAAAGATTATACTTTGAAAGAAAATTAGTACAAAGTAAATATTGGCTCTGGAAAGGCATTGGCAGACAAACTTAACATGTGCTGTGACATGATGCACAGAGTCTCAGCTCTAACCCCTCCCGTCCAGAGAGGGTCTGAAGCATTCGTTTCATAGTGGAGTACTCTGGGAGGATCGGAGGGTGTTTTGGCTTAAACTATTTGCTTTTTATCTTCTTCAACTCTCTAAAAATTAAAGGTATTTTTATATTTATTTATTTTTATATTTATTATTATTTTTTGCTAAAACTATAACTAAAAGTGTTCAAATAATTTGAGTAACATTTGTTTTTATTCATTTAAAATAGAGAAAAGTTAATTTTATAGAACCAATTACCGTGTGTGTGTGTGTGTGTGTGTGTGTGTGTGTGTGTGTGTGTGTGTGTGTGCGTGCGTTTCAGGTATTCCCCTGATCAAAATTTGACCCATGCGCAAAACAGCTTATAAATTATATTAATTAATTTGTTATTTAATTATTTTTTAAAAGATGTGGAAAGTTAGATGCAGACTCTCTAAATATTATGATTATGATATTACTAAATAATATCTCTAGATGATTTTTGTGAACATTGCGTTGCTTCATAAGCAGTGTGTTTTCTCTTCAACTCTATAAACATTTAATGCGTGTCGTGACCTGTGAGGCCTTATAGTCCAACTCCAACAGATGAGGTACGTTACAAAAGGGACGAATTGTGCCATATATTAGGCGAGATCTGAAGCGGATGGCAACAAGGTGTCAGGAATACACACCCACACACCCCAGCCCATGGGTAAGAGAGGCTGCTTCGGGAGACATTCAGGAAATAGGATGCCTACATGGTATGGGAACTTTGTTTTTAAAAGATGTGGAATGTTAGATGCAGGTTCACTAAATATTGCTAAATAATATCTCTAAATGATTTTGTGTGAACCGTTTCATACATTGTATTGCTTTATAAGTAGTGTTTTTTTACTTTGAATCACTTTTGATACAATTTGCTAATTTTTGTGACTCCATTTTATTTAAAACTAAAATGGTTGGTTTCGGTTTTTTTTTTAATTAAACTATTTTATAAACATTCAACTTTTGTGGGGTAGATTTTCGTTTATATTATTTTAAAAAACATATAAGACTTAACAGAGAAGGCTTGTGTGAGATACACTTCACAGTACAGCATGATAATATGGAATGAGGAGGAGGAGGAGGGTCCTGATAGCCCGAACTTCAAAGGATAAAACTTTCCGTCACAAATATATATCATACCCTCTTCAAAGGATAAAACTTTCCGTCACAAATATATATCATACCCTCTTCAAAGGATAAAAAACAACATATATTATCATTATTAACGACTTCATATATTATTAACGACTTCAAAAACATCATATATTATACCCTCTTCAAAGGATAAAAACTTTATCATACCCACTTCAAAGGATAAAAACATCTGTCAAAAACATTATATATTACACCGGTAATCCCCACCAACCCCGGAAGGTCAAAGGGCATGTCATAAATTATACCCGTAATCCCCATGAACCCCCGGAAGGTCAAAAGGTCACGTCATAAATCATACCGGAAACCCCTCCATGACCGTGACCCCGGAAGTTCAATCGGGCAAAAGGTCAAAAGGTCAAAGCCATAAATCTTTTTGTCATAAGCCGCATTATATTACTACTTAGGGGGTCCCCGACTAAGGATTTACACATTCGAATCAGAATTGTCGAATCTTTCTATAGTGTGTGTGATCTAGTCTATGTGTGTGTGTGAATGGATTGGGAAGGGCACGTCAGCTGGAGGGTAAAACTAGTTTTATTTTCCTTTACACACTGTGCACAGCAACAACAAACAAAACAACAAAAAAAGCGACCAAAACTGCCTGCCAACTGTCAGACAAACTGACAATGGATTTCTTATTTAGGTTTAAATAAAAGGTAATGTGGTGGATAAACATTAATTTATAACGTTTTCTCATAACATTTTAAAGCCGTGATCGATATACAGAACATTACACAAATGTGTAAAAGAACATTTTGATAAATAAACCTAAAAAAAACTTCATAGAGAGGAAAAGAACAATTTCATTGCGTTTACATGCACGTTCTTAAGCTGATTGTGCCTAAAAGGGGTCGCACACCGGCGAAGCTCAGCGCCGCCTCTCAGGTATCTCACGCCGGATGCGCACATTATATATGCACAAGCTCAATTTTGAACCTACTTCTGACAGAAGATCTGCACGATGGGTGTATCTTGTAGCACAGGGTGAAATAAGTATGTACATTTACGATTTAAGGGAAATATAGTATACATTTTATACAAATCCTTGAAGTGGCTCCGCAGGATTTTAAACAACTTCCTGAGTCGCCAAGGACAGGTGCCGAATGCCGCCAGTGTGTGTACACTCATTGAAAACAATGTGTTCGAATTTTAGAGGCGTGGCGCTAAGCTTCCGGTGTCCGGTGTGAAGTTAAAGTGGTAGCACACCGCATGCGAAGCTCAGCGCCGAGCCACATCTTTAAAATATTGAGCACCCCCATATTGCCAAAATGGTATGATCCTTGTTTCATAACACCCGCGAAGATTCTACTGTGAGATCGGTGGTCAAATACGGCTTCCACATATCAATGCATCAAAACTTCGACTATGCGGGGTCACCCCTAATTATTGCATGCAATCTCAAACAATTGTCATTCACTACATGTGTATGCATGTACATGTTCTTACTCTCATTAAAATAAATTGCTGATGTGTCCATATTATTCTAAATGAGGTAGTGTCCGCAATTAGCACAGCCAAACAATTTCCACACTCGTGCTGCATTCTATACTGGTGTTATGGTAATATTGCTGCAGCCAATCAATCAATCAATCAATCAATCAACTTTATTTATATAGCGCTTTTACAATCACGATTGTGTCAAAGCAGCTTCACAGTGTCAAACAGAATAATAGCCAAGGGTCCAAATCCTGAAAGTGCAATAGTATTTTAACAGCAGTATTATTGTACATTACTGTTATATGTATAAAATATAGTAAATATTCCCAGATAGCATGCATTACTCTTACTGGAAGTAGTTAGTCTGCATAAGTCATGTTTTAAAGGCCCACTGAAATCAAAATTGAATTTGTTTAGCTTTTAGTATGACTGTGTTAGCCTTAAAATTATGAATAAGGTGGTATGTTCCAAAACAATGACAAAATTTGCATTAAGAGATATAAGCATTCAAAATATACAGTCTCTCACTTCCATCAAAAAAGAATCACAGATTTTGATGACGTCATCGCAGACTTCACTTTCTCATCAAATCTTCTGTCCAATCAAAATGCTCTCTAGAATCTAAAGGCCGCCTCCTACGCTGCTGAAGCTGCGGCTTTAGTAAATGTGTGAACAAATTACTGATTAATTTCTACATGGTGAAAGGCACATAGTACACTATATTTGCGATAGGAAACGATTGAGTGTAAATATGCTTTCAGTTGAGGTGATTGAAGTCTGGTTTTATATTAGTTTCACACACCGCGGCAGCGCGAACACACCCACACACCAACGGCTTTGGTCTAAATTTAGACTACAGACGCAGCGCGGTTCAAATGTGCGAGTCGGCGCAGACAACAAACTTATCGAGCCCATTTGAATTCTGCACAGAATCAATGCAGCATTTTAAGGCGATATGGAGGAGATGATGGTTAGAGGAAACAAAATACAGAAAGGCTGTAGTCAAACTGTATATTAATGAAACGCTATTGGCTGTTTCAAAAAAGGGGAGGAGCTGCTAACAGCTGGAGCCGTTTCAGGGGAAATGACGTCAACACATTGAATAATGCGGCACGTTTCAAAGCACTTCAGTGGACCTTTAAGGCCACCAGTATTTGCAAAACCCTGGGCAATTTTGCTTAATGTCTACCTTAATTAGACTAACTTTAACCTTCATAACTTTGTGCCAATAATGTTTCAGTGTTTTTACCCTTCAGTGGTGTTTATTTCTGTGTGAAAACATGTTTACACAAATGTATACTTAAGCATGGTTGGTAAAAGAAACACATTCAGGCTTTGTCTTGCAGTATTATGTTCTGAACTACTGCTTCAGTTTCCTGTTAAACGCTTCCGTTTCCTTATAATAATTATATTTCCATCTCTGACTTTTGGAGCAGTTTTCTTCAAGCAATTTGGGCACATCAAGTGGTTTGGCTGCTTCCCTTCAGTCCATCCCTGATTATGTTTACTCCCAGCTATCCGCACCGGAGGTCTCCTCACAGGAAGGAAAGAAACTACAGACAGACATCTGTGACTTATGTGAAAGAGGTACATTGTTTCATTCCTTCTGTCACTACACCATTTTGCAGCAGCATTTAAAATTGTAGAGCAATTTTACATCTTTAGAGTTTACATCTCGTAATTCTGACCCCCCCCCCCCCCCACCCCACCCCCATGAACCCGTCTGAAAAAAATCAGAATTTCAAAATACAAACTTGCTATTGAGGGAAATGAGGCAGATTTGTGACTTTTTTCTCAAAACAACTTAACCCTTAAACCCTGAAATTTGACAAAACATATAAATTCGGTAGTAAAATCCATTTTTTTCCATCTTAAACTTCTGTCTAAATTCAGATCTTTTCTGTCTTTTAAAGACCTCGAAAGAGTTATACATTGTTTTATCTTGCTTGGATTACTGTAACTCTTTGTATATTGGTTTAACCCAGTCCTCTATTTCAAGGCTTCAGATGGTCCAAAATGCTGCAGCTAGGTTTTTAACTAAGGTTCGTAAATGAGAACACATTACTCCAGTATTAGCATATCTTAATTGGTTGCCAGTGCATTATAGAGTTGAATATTTTGATTTTATTGTTTGTTTTTAAGTCATTAAATGGTCTGGCACCTGCCTATTTGTCAGATCTTTTAAATGTAAATAAGTCAGTATGATGATTGCGATCCTCAGACAGTATTACACTGGCATATCCTAGAACAAGATTGAATTTGCGAGGTGACCGTGCGTTTTCAGTGGCCGGTCCCAGGATATGGTATAGTCTTTCATTATCTGTGAGGTCTGCATCATTGATATAGGAATTTAAATTACTTTTTACTTTTCTTACTTTTTAAATCTAGCATCCATTCATTATAACTCATGGTTTCTTTTTAAGCTCAAATTTAGTGATGCATTTAAAAAAAAAAAAAAGTTTATATTATTATTTTTATATATATATATATATATATATATATATATATATATATATATATATATATATATATATATATATATATATATATATATATATATATATATATATATATATATATATATACTTTTTTATGTTTATATTATTATTTATTATTTTTATTACTATTCTTTGTACAGCACAGGGTCAACTGTTGTGTTTATTTGTGCTTTATAAATAAATAAAATTAAATGAAATTAATTTTAATTTTGAAAATTGTCTTAAGATGTTGAAAAAGAGAATGAAATTTTATATTCATGCTGTTATTTACCACATTTTGGAAAATATGTATCTCCCAGGATACGTTGCTCTATTTGAGTATATAAAAAAAGGATTATCCACAGTATTGACAATGAGTGGTGTCTCAAGGTGAACTGGGCCTATAACTAGCCATTGTATTATTGCATATTCCGGGGTGACCGTTGTGGGGTGGGGGGCCCAGTAGATATCTTGGGACCTGGGCCCTTAGGGAAGACCCTTATAGAACATCCTGGCCTTTGGGCCCCCTGTACTTGTGTTAATTTTGTCAGTTTTTTATTTTTTTATTTTTTTAGTCTCAGTCTTAGTCCTGTGTCATGCTATCATATTTAGTCAAATTTGTCCTTTATTTTATTTTAGTCGACTAAATGTCTCAGCATTTTTGTCTAGTTTTCATCATGCTGCATTGATTATCCTGATTATTTTGCTCAATTATAACCACAAGGATGTTTGCCATTTGAGAGATTGTTGAGCATTTATTGAGCATTTATTGTTGCACTTTCACCGATAAGTACAAATCAAGAGAATGTCCACCCATACGCATGGTTGGTTTTACGTCATCTAGTTTAATGATTTATTATAGGCCATTTATCATATTGGCCTACCTGAAAAATAAGAATCTTCTCTAAAAATGTAAAAAAGTATAATTCAAAGAGTATAGGGTAAATTAAAGTTGATTGGGACACTTTTTTTCCCCAATTTCTCGTCATTTCAGTGGCAAAAATGTTCTGAATCATTTGATTTTTGTTAACTATCTCAAAAACAAAACAAAACAGAATACTCAAATATTTCGAGCTTCGATTCATTATTGAGATGCGCATGTGCAATGCATGATCGCGCCAGCACTAAGGCTATATTGTCTGCTATATTTGCTTATTAAATAAGAATAGAATCAAATATATTAAAAACATTGACTAAAATTAAGATACAATAATACAAATCTAAATATATTAATTCACATAAGTATGAAACAAAATTTAGTTTGACTTACCGGTCCGGTAACACTTTATAATAACGTTCAGTTGCAAGTCATTTGTAAGTCGTTAGTTAATGCGGAACTAATCACTTACAAAACATTCATAAATGATTATCAACTGATATGCTAACGTTTTATGAATATTTTGTAAATTCTGTTACAAGTCATTTACAAGTGATTAGTAAATGATTAATGATTTATGAAACATGACACTGCATTCATAAATGATTGAGTGATTTGTTAATTATTTTACTTATATTTAGTAGATTCAGTTATAAGTTATTTACAATTGATTAGGTAATGATGAACTAATGATTTACAAAACATGACAATGCATTTCATAAATGTTACTAAATTGTTACTTTTTTGTATATTTTGTAGATTCAGTTATAAATTATTTACAAGTTATTAGATAATGATAAACTAATCGTTTACAAATCATGATTATACATTCATAAATGATTATGTATAATATGCTAACAATTTGCAAATATGTGGTAAGTTATCTTTAAAAAATAGCATATCATAAAATAATCAAACAGATCCTTAGTAGATGGTTAAGTTACTAGTTATTATATTCTTAATCACTGAAATGTCAGTGTACCATTATATCAATAAACAATTGTTAATCATGAACAAATGATGATCAAACCATTAGTAGATAATGAATATATAATTTATTGATGCATCATTACATTTAAGCTGGTCTGTTAAAACCCACAAAATGCATTTATAAATGTATGCATTTATATTTTAAAGAATGATAAATTACTAGTTGTTAAATTAATAAACATTTTAGAATGACTTTAAGTCAGGGGATTGCAGTGTTAAGTTAAATCCTTTCACTCAATGGTGCAGACTTGTTCTGTGAGGGGTCTAGTGATAATGTGAACTGGTTTTACCCTTCCTGTTTTACACATAATTTGTAGATATTTCTCACCTATTACAAATGTGTCCATTGATTGCTACAACAAATGTAACTATAATCAGGTCATCAGGTGCACGTGTCAGAAGACAGTTGTCTTTACCCTCACCAGTCAGCATTTACATTAAAGTAAGTTACACACTACAAAGTGTTCATCACCTGTTAGAGATGTTGTAAACGCATGAATAAATCATTTACAAATCTTTATCACCCGTTACAAATGATCTGTACACGTATACAAGGCATTTACAATGCTTTCCGTGTCCCCTAATCTAAAGTGTAGACTATTCGTCACTGTGGATATTTCTCACCTATTACAAATGTGTCCATTGATTGCTACAACAAATGTAACGTTAAATGTGAAAATTAAATTCTGCTATTCCTCACCTGTTGCAATAGAATTGTGTAAATATGTAATTGATCTAATTACTGTAAGCATTTAACTCTTATTTGTCACATAACCAATCACTTCCCTAAACCTACCCGTTTGTGTTTTATATTTTAAAAAACAGGCAGATACGACTGCAGGAACAATTTATTCAAAAAGTACAATTATTCCAAGTGTCCCGAGGCCAAACGATTGGTTTGTGTGAAGTAAATCCCCAGAAGCGATCAGCAGCGTCGAGTTCATCCACCGGCCGATGATTTAATGATTAACACATTTCAAAATTTGCTGCCCGGAAGAAACGTCACGTCAGCTTTGACAGCATTGGCTGTCTTGTGACCAATTGCGTCATTACATCAAATTTGATTGTAAAATGCCATTGGCTCTCGTGTCATGTGACCAATTGCCATGTTAAAGAGTCAGGAGTATTATTTGAATTATAAATATAAGAAATATGCGTTCATAAAGGGATCATCATTTCAATGATGAAAACATTAAGATCAACTCTGTTCTTCACATAAAGATATCGTATGACTTGGAATGCAACATGAGCTATTACTTTTATACTGTTTTTCATCAGTTTTTGCAATAAAAGCCTATTTATATTTTATAAAATCATGTCTACTTTTACAAATGCAAAGAATTAAATGTGTCTTGATCTGATGCATGCAAAACACACAAAAAAGTAACATTTATGAAATGCATTGTCATGTTTTTTAAATCATTAGTTCATCATTAAAGCTACACTGTGTAACTTTTTTAGTTTATTCTTAGCTAAAAAACACTTAGTTCTTTCAAAAATATATGTGCTCATTAATATATATTTACTACTTACAAGTAATAGTAATCTCGTAAGTTTATAATATGCCATTGAAAATGCATACGGGTGAGGAGTTTGAATGCTGGTCGCCATGTTGCCCCTCCATCTTGAAAGTACATTAGCCAAAGAGGGACATATCCATAAATTCAAGCTTCACTGTTTGCGTTTTAACACTCGATGGCACCGTGTCCAATGTGAAGAGGGGGATTGCCATGTTAATCTTGGACTATATTTTGCCACCTTAGGAGTCAAAACAAAATCAGAATTGAGAGGAACAGAAACTATTATTCACTGGATGGTCATATACCTTTTTACCACTAGATGGGGGAAAATATCACAGAGTTAGCCTGACAAGCCAGACCCACATCAAGATGTTTGGTCTGGAAACTCACTATAGACGGGGCTCAATCCGAGGGGTGGGATAAACGGTTGTCTTTCAAACTCCCTCTGTACGCGATAGGATAGCGCTACCACCAACCAGAGCAACAAAGGTGAAACAGAGCTTGTTGATAGATTAAACATTCGCCGTATCCGGTCAGCAAAGCTCCTAACACATCTTCCCTTTTTAAGAATGACTTCAGTGCCGTTCTTTTCTCAGAGAAAAGCTTAACTCAAAGTCTTCCAGAATCGCGGTCAAAGCTGATTCGAAAGACCGCCGTTCGCCAGTTTCTGTATTTACTAGAAGCATGCAAACGCAACTCGGCCATCGTCATTATGGCCCCGCCCAACGACTCTATACACAATGTGATTGGTCCGGCAAGAGTTAAGGGACTACAGCTCAGAAGGGTATTGAGAGTTGCTAGACGACACTTGCGGGCAGATTAAATTTGCTGCCACTAGGGTGTGCGTCTAGATTTCTGTCTTATGTCTAAACAGTCTTGTGTAAAAAAATTTTTTTTGTTGCAGCATATTTAAACAACTTTTTGTTTTATATTCACAGACACTAACAAAATAAACGTACCTCACAATCAGCATTGCTCTTAGAAATAAACAGCTTTTCATGAGGTAAATTTTCACACATTTCAGAAAGGACTTCACAGAAGACAGACGAGAGTGTGCATCCTGTTTGTGTTCTTTATTTAGCAAAAACCACAACATTTTAGGTTTTATTTTGAGTTAACATAAAAAGTACACTATACGCTTTGTAAAGACATATTGATCATGTCTGTGAGCTCAAAAATGACGGCGTGTTTTAGGTTATTTTACAATGCCATGAGGAAAAATTGCCCCAAACTTTGGCAATATAGTGCGTTGCCAAAAGTGGGTACAGAAAGTATTCAGACGCCCTCAAATTATTCACTCTGTTACATTGCAGCCATTTGCTAAAATCATTTAAATTCATTTTTTTCTCTCATTAATGTACACACAGCACCCCATATTGAAACACACAATTGTTGACATTTTTGCAGATTTATTAAAAAGAAAAACTGAAATATCACATTGTCCTAAGTATTCAGACCTTTTGCTGTGACACTCGTATATTTAAAGTGTGCTGTCCATTTCTTCTGATCATCCTTGAAATGGTTCTACACCTTCATTTGAGTCCAGCTGTGTTTGTTTATATTGACTGGACTTGATTAGAAAAGCCACACACCTGTCTATATAAGACCTTACAGCTCCCAGTGCATGTCAGAGCAAATCATGAGGTCAAAGGAACTGCCTGAAGAGCTGAGAGACAGAATTGTGGCAAGACACAGATCTTGCCATGGTTACAAAAAAAAATTCTGCTGCACTTAAGGTTCCTAAGAGCACAGTGCTCCATAATCCTTAAATGGAAGATATTTGGGTGACCAGAACCTTTCCTAGAGCTGGCCATCCAGCCAAACTGAGGTATCGGGGGAGAAGAGCCTTGGTGAGAGAGGTAAAGAAGAACCCAAAAATCACTGTGGCTGAGCTCCAGAGATGCAGTCGGGAGATAGGAGAAAGTTGTAGAAAGTTAACCATCACTGCAGCCCTCCACTAGTCCAGTCAGTATCTGGTGTGACCACCATTTGCCTCCCGCAGTGCAAAGCATCTCCTTCGCAGTTGATCAATTTGTTGATTTGTTGCCTGTGGAATGTTCATATCAGGTCCACTCCTCTTCAATGGCTGTGTTAAGTTGCTAGATATTGGGAGGAACTGGAACTGGTATATGCTGTCATATACTCCAATCCAGGGCATCCCAAACATGCTCAATTGGGTGACATGTCTGGTGAGTATGCTGGCCATGCAAGAACTGGGATGTTTTCAGTTTCTAGGAATTGTGTAAAGATCCTTGTGACATGATGCCGTGAATTATCGTGCTGCAACATGATGGTCGTGAATGAATAGCACAACAGAAGGGTCTAAGGATTTCGCCACAATATCTCTGTGCGTTAATGGTTCCATCAGTAAAATGTACCTGTGTTTGTTCAGGGTCGTGCACAGGGGGGTTGCCCGGTGGCTAGAGCCCCTTTTCCCCTCATTGGCTAAGGTGCCCCTCAGAGGATTCCCATAAAAGTGATCTGTTCCGCTAAAAATCTACTTATTCTGCTAATCCGTTCCATGTTTTCCCGCTCGCTTAGCAGCGGTCTGTGGCTGTCCTCTCTCTGTGGAGGTATACAGGTCCTTCTTAAAAAAATGGCATATTGTGATAAAGTTCATTATTTTCCATAATGTAATGATAAATGAAACGTTCATATATTTTAGATTTATTGCACTCCAACTGATATATTTCAGGTCTTTTATTGTTTTAATACTGATGATTTTGGCATACAGCTCATGAAAACCCAAAATTCCTATCTCAAAAAATTAGCATATCATGAAAAGGTTCTCTAAACGAGCTATTAACCTAATCATCTGAATCAACTAATTAACTCTAAACACCTGCAAAAGATTCCTGAGGCTTTTAAAAACTCCCAGGCTGGTTCATTACTCAAAACCGCAATCATGGGTAAGACTGCCGAACTGACTGCTGTCCAGAAGGCCATCATTGACACCCTCAAGCGAGAGGGTAAGACGCAGAAAGACCTTTCTGAATGAATAGGCTGTTCCCAGAGTGCTGTATCAAGGCACCTTAGTGGGAAGTCTGTGGGATGGAAAAAGTGTGGCAAAAAACGTTGCACAACGAGAAGTGGTGACCGGACCTTGAGGAAGATTGAAGAAGGACCGATTCCAGACCTTGGGGGACCTGCGGAGAGCCGTCGTGTGCAGGAAATGGGCTACAGGTGCCGCATTCCCCAGGTCAAGCCACTTTTGAGCTACAGAGAAGCAGCACTTGACTGTTGCTCAGTACTTTTTTCGGATGAAAGCAAATTTTGCATGTCATTTGGAAATCAAGGTGCCAGAGTCTGGAGAAAGACTGGCGAGAAGGAAATACCAAATTGCCTGAAGTCCAGTGTCAAGTACCCACAGTCAGTGATGGTCTGGGGTGCCATGTCAGCTGCTGGTGTTGGTCCACTGTGTTTTATCAAGGGTAGGGTCAATGCAGCTAGCTATCAGGAGATTTCGGAGCACTTCATGCTTCCATCTGCTGAAAAGCTTTATGGAGATGATTTGGTTTTTCAGCCCGACCTGGCACCTGCTTACAGTGCCAAAACCACTGGTAAATGGTTTACTGACCATGGTATTCCTGTGCTCAATTGGCCTGCCAACTCTCCTGACCTGAACCCCATAGAGAATCTGTGGGATATTGTGAAGAGAAAGTTGAGAGACGCAAGATCCAACACTCTGGATGAGCTTAAGGTCGCTATCGAAGCATCCTGGGCCTCCATAACACCTCAGCAGTGCCACAGGCTGATTGCCTCCATGCCGCGCCACATTGAAGCAGTTATTTCTGCAAAAGGATTCCTGACCAAGTATTGAGTGCATAACTGAACATAATTATTTGAAGGTTGACTTTTTTGTATTACAAACACTTCTTTTATTGGTCGGATGAAATATGCTAATTTTTTGAGATAGAAATTTTGAGTTTTCATGAGCTGTATGCCAAAATCATCAGTATTAAAACAATAAAATACCTGAAATATTTCAGTTGGTGTGCAATGAATCTGAAATATATGAAAGTTTAATTTTTATCATTACATTATGGAAAATAATGAACTTTATCACAATATGCTAATTTTTTGAGACAGACCTATATTACAAACTACAATCCACATTACATACAGTGGTTGATCCGTGGAATTAGTAGTTTGTTTGTTTCAACAGTGCAAACAAGGATTCAAAGCTCCAGCATGCCAGCGGGTAAATCGTCATATACTGAACAGTTTGTCACTCTTTAACTAATAGATTTCCGATTATAATCAATTTTACGAGTTAATACTATTATCTATATCATGCGTCATATTTATATTTTATTTAGACCATATTAATTATATACACAATTTTAAAAAAAAGGTAATAAAGGCTATTATAAATATAGATTACTTGTATCATGGTACAATGGGGCTAAAGCACACCCTAAGAAAAATGTGCTAATTTTTCAAAAAAGTTCATACTTGTGCAAAGAAAACTCTCTAGGAATGTTTGCAGTATTTTCTGTTTATTTTGATGGATAAAATAATTAATTATTGTTCAGTAAATCTTAATGTTAATATATAAATATTTTTAAAATACAGAAACAAATTTTAAAGTAAATATGAAAACATTAAATTAATGAGATCCCATAATAATTTTGTGAAGTATTATCGTTGTAACTATACAAAATATATTTGTATTATGATATGATTATCATATTTTTATTATAAATATATTACCTCTAAGATGGACTCCCAACTTATTTACCAGTTTAAGATATTTACCAGTTGAATCTTAACCATGTCATGTCAACAAATGGAAGTCAGTCAGCTGTTTATCTTGTTAAATATACCTTTTACACCAAATACCATACTTTTACTTATTCTGTTATTTAAAAAACTGTTGCGTATGATTTACATAATTCATAAACGAGACCTTTGTCTCAATAATTTTAGTTATTCTCACTTGCTACTTAAATCTCCAATAAAAAATTAAAATAGAAAAGAGATCAAATTAGCCGAGAATCAACTTTTTGGAAGAATAATTAGAACCGCATACATTTAATTAGCACTAAACCCTAACAATTGTATTTACAGTATGATTGTAAAATGTTTGTTATTCATTCTCTACATTTAGAGCCTGGACCAATTTTA
Organism: Pseudorasbora parva; assembly: GCF_024679245.1. Taxonomy (NCBI): domain Eukaryota; kingdom Metazoa; phylum Chordata; class Actinopteri; order Cypriniformes; family Gobionidae; genus Pseudorasbora; species Pseudorasbora parva. Next base: position 26,764,856 of record NC_090190.1, on the reverse strand, counting down.
AAGTTGTACTGAAGACTTTTCTGTTCAGAAAGGCTTTTATGTGTTGATTGTTTGTATTAATCTATATTTGTACTTTTTATTCTTTTTTGTTATTTTTCCCTTTTTCCATTGTTGCACTTGTATTGAGATTCCAAATTATATTGACTGTTCCATTGAGATTCTTCGGAATGAAAAGTGGGTTATAAATAAAATCTATTATTTATTTTTTATTACTTTGACACGTACCACCTAACTAAGCATTGTTGCAGACCATGTGGACACTTTAATGAAAACGGTATTCCCTGGTGGCCGTGGCCTCCTTCAGCAGGATAATACACCCTGCCACAAAAAAAATGGTTCAGGAATGTTTAATAAACTAACTTTTCTTCATGGAATTAAAAAAGCCTTCTTTGTTCTCTTTGTACAGAACATTTTACTTTTGATGATTCTTAAGTAAACGCGTCTACTGTTGCTATAGTATCGGAAAAAACTTAAATGCACCTCTGATTAATAGATAAACCCCACACTTATTTCAGTGTTGGTAATGTTGTAGTTACTTTAGCAGTTTCCTTAGTATATTCAGTTAAACGTCATTAAGTTAAATTTCATGTATCCTCATTATTACCGGTATTACACACTTTACTTTAACCCCTTGCCTGACTTATATTCTGCTCTATAACTCCGCCCTGAACCTCCTGCTGCCCTGTATCTCACTCTTTTATTGGCTGTCGGTCATCGCAGTTCACACAGCAGGAGTTTCAATCGCCGACAGCTCCAGATATTTAGCATGCCAAATATCTCACCGGCGTCGGCGATTCTCTTTGATTGCGTCTTTGATTATTCACACTGCGTGATTGTCACTTGTGTGCACGAGCACCGATTTGCCTGTGATCTCGGGCATTTGTCGCCGATTTCACAAAACCTGTCGGCGACTCAAAATCGGGGCAAAAATCGGGCAGTGTGAACTAGGCTTAAGACATACCCATAGTTAAAAGACAGCTGCTCACAAGTTATTCTAAATATACACATAACAAATATATATTTAGAAAGCCAACGTTTGAGAGTATACTCATAATTACTCAGACAGTTATTAACACTTTTGGCGGTTTTTTTCTAAAACGTTTGATTTTGACATCTTAATTTCAAAAGGCTATATCTTAAAAATGATAAAAGATAGAAACCTTCTGTAGATTAGAGTAATATTAAGGATGACCCATAGTTTATGTAGGGATTACATTTTCCAATCTAATTTGCATATTATGAAGTCATATGGTGGTGGCATTCTTGGATTATAGAATTTTCATGAAAAGCCACATGTTTAAATGATAAAATGCAGCACTTCTTTGCCCCCAGCATTTCCCTGACCTTCAATATGCTATCTTACACAATACTGAATGTCCAGGTAAATAGTAAACAAACGGTGTAAATCATTACTAATAAATGGTAGAAACAAACCAAATGCATGTAGCAGTTGGACTTTTGCTGTAGAGATTTTCCATTTACTAAATACAGTAGGCACTCTGATTATATTATGCACATATATATTATGCATAATAGCCCTTGCCCCTTGTCACACTGCGTCTACTCCTGCTACGAGCAGTGTGTCCAGATCTGCCTCGCACGCGTGCGCCGAGTGTGCACAGCCACGACCACGGTCATCATCATTTTGACTCCCCACCCTGCCTCCACGTTGCCTCTGAACTGTCCTATGAATACTTAGACCTCATCTAACATACTCCGTGGCATTAGATAAAGTCTCCGCCGCAATCGAGGAGAGGTGCACGGTCAGAAGACGCGTGCTTCATTGCGAGCAGGGTAAAAATCTCCCACGGCCGCCACTTTTCCCAACACTAACACACCTGCTAACTTCGCGATGTACACTCTGACCCCAGGAAACATTGTTCCCACCACTGACATTGGGCAAAGGACTATCTACATTGGACGAAGGATTAAATGTTTGTGCTTAGTGTAACGTGAGGGTTAGTTTCAATTTCAGAATCACCGTCATCTGATATCTCCCTTCAGAATCATGGTCCGCGAATAGAAGACCCAACACTTCATTGCAGGTAAGCTTTATTGATGCCATTAGAAAATAATAATAGTAATAATAATTGTGGTGTGACAGGCAGCGGGGCGAGGGTCCGCGAGAGCGGGCTGGTGATTAATGTTGACGAGTGCCAGCTGCGTGGCACACTGGTCTCGTCTCGCAGCCATGTGACGGGAGCATAAAAGGAGGAGCAAGGGCTGCGGAAGACGAGAGAGGACCAGGCCTGGAGTTTATGTTTAGTTTTGTTTTACGTGTGTTTGTGTTAGTGTGCAGTCGTCCGTGAGGGGCTGCCCACATTTTATTTTGTGTGTTTGCGGGCAGTCATCCGTGAGGGGCTGCCCGCGGTTTTACTTTCGTTTTGTTTATTTATTTTGAATTAAGTCTTTGAACGTTCGCCGGTTCCTGCCTCCTTCCTTCCCATCTACGAACCGTATTACAATAATCTAATGCAAATACTCGCTGAAATTGACAATGCTCTGATATAACTGCTCACTCGCACACCTGCTCCGATTTTGTAGCAGGTGTGCGAGTGAGCCGTTATATCAGAGCGTTGTCAATGTCAGCAAGTATTTGCATTAGATTATTATTACTATTATTATTTTCTAATGGCATCAATTTGCACTGATTCAATGCGCTCTTGCTCGAAGATTTTGTATAGAATCATGATGTTTTTTGAGTAGGGATGAAGTATGACATGTCTGCCATCTAGTGGAGGGGAGTTTTAATTAAATTTGACACCCTATTTGACAAAATCGTCCTTTTTATTCAGTGCCGCATCTTGTCAAGTAAACTCGACCGTGGCGCCTAGAGGGAGAAGGGACTTCTGAACTTCTTTCCTCGAAAAGACTGCACTTTTGAGACTTAAGCTTCAGACCATGTTTTTGGAGCCGGCCGAACACTACTTCCAACCGCTCAAGGTGCTCTTCAAAAGTCCTAGAGAAGATGATTATATCATTGAGGTAGATAAGGAGGCTCTCAAAGTTCAGATCACCAAAGCAGCAGGTCATCAATCTTGGGAATGTTGAAGGGGCATTCTGCAGCCTATCCCATCTTGTTAGCCTCATATAACCCCATGGGGGTGCTGAAAGCAGTTTTGTGCTTGTCGTTTTCAGCCACCTCAACTTGCCAGCAACCAGATGTAAGATTAAGAGTTGAGAAGAACTTTGGGCCCCACTTTATATTAGGTGGCCTTAAGTACTATGTACTTACATCAAAAAATAAGTACAATGTACTTATTGTGTTTAAATTGTATTGCAAAACACTTTTGCTGATATTGAGGTGGGATACGGGTAGAGTTAGGGACAGGTGTGGTGGTATGGGTCAGTTTAAGGGTAGGGTTAGGGGTAAGGGAAGTTCCAACTGTGTAATTACAAATGTAACTACAGAAATTAATTACAGACGTAATTACATGCAGGTATTTTTTTAAATGTAAGTACAATGTATGTACACAATAAGTGCATTGTATCAAATGATTAATTACAATGTTAGTACATTGTAGTTAAGGCCACCTAATATAAAGTGGGTCCGAACTTTGTCTCTCCCAGCGCCTCCAATGCATCCTCTATTCCTGGTAGCGGAAAAGCGTCCCTGGTGCTGCTGGAATTCAGTTTCATGTAGTCAAAGCAGATACTCAAAGAGCCATCTTTTTTTTTTAGTTACAACAACGATGGGGATACAAAGGGACTTTTGCTTGGGCGAAGAGGTTTTGGGTCTACCAGAGGTATTTCATGTTGCAGTAGTGGTATGTCCATAGTCCATGGAGTGTTTTGAAAAGACAACAGCATTTCTCCTTAACAAACCCTGGACAAATACCAACTGCTTATCACCTTCCACTGCTGCAGCACGAAGATCAACTCCACAAGTCATACCATCAACATACTCAACACTGGTAGTCTGCTGTTGACATTGACAAGATGCTGTCACTGAATTCCCACACTGGCTCTGATACGTTAATTGGTTCTTGCGTGACATTTGGACTTTTCTTCCTCTTCAACAACATTCTGAAACAGGAAAGCATCTGCAGGTAGTGTCCTTGGATTGATAACGCATCTTTCTCCGACAAATGGGAACACAACATTATTCCACATGCAGCCTGGCAACCATAAGGCCTTCTGATAACTTTTGGAGGACTGGCTCTCCACCAGAACTATGTACGGTTATCTTTGGCCCACCCATAACTCTTCCAAAAACATCCTGCTTCTTACCAGCTGGGATATTTATTTTGTGGCCAGCATACTGTACTTAAACCATTTTAGACCTCATTTAAAAGAATAAAGAACACAACCATATGCATAAAATATGACAAGTATTTTATTTAATAAATACAGTATCATTTATATCACTAATCACTATTTTGTGGAGTCTAAGTAAAGGTAAATAGTAAAGTGACTGCAGGATTTTTTGTGTCTTAATGTTTAAAGGTTCACAGTACAGCAGTGACCATTTAACAGCAGGAAGTGCATAGTCCATTCCATGACTGAATGACTTTTTTATATTTAATACAGTAAATCTCTTTTCTTTAAAGCAGTCTATTGAATAAAGTGCTATTTCAAGTACTGAACTGCAGAGCTGGTGCATCCATATCCACATCACTATGATCTTTCGTTCTGCGGCCACCGCTGGCAGTTTTGTTGTGTCTTTATTTTGTTACTGAGAGGAAAATGTGCTGTACATTCTGTCGAAATGATTCTCAGCAACGCTGATGGCGTCGGGATGTTAAGCGAGCACTCAGATTCAAAGCTGTGCGCACCTCAGCAATCCAGGTGTACGCAATATCTGCCCTTGATAAATGCCGCGGCTGAAAACGATCGTCATTAGAATAACACGCCCCTATATATTCAAGTCTCCGCCTCCCTCACGCCCTCATTTTACGCCATGGACACATGGAAGACGGCAAAAGAAGCGAAACTTCTCCTTGGAGATCAGGCGCGTCTCAATCATATTACTAGTCCACTAGTCAGGGCACTGATTAGGACATAAGTCAATGGGCTGACTTGCTGATCAGTACCCTGACTACTGAACTAGTGAGATGATTGAGACGCATGCGCCCATCGAGCCGATCACCAGGGAAGTTGAAAAAACGAAATCGTTTTATTTGGGAGTTTAAAGAGTGGAATTAAAGGCACCCACTTAAACAAAATATGGACCTAAATTACGAGTATTGTTAATAGTGTGGGGGTTGAGAAGCGCACTCCATCAGTTTAAATAATAATGCATTGATAATTTCTCATCCTAACATCTAGGCCTATTTCAATCAATCAATCAACTTTATTTATATAGCGCTTTTAAAATCACGATTGTGTCAAAGCAGCTTCACAGTGTCAAACAGGATAATATTGCGACAAAATTAGATTTGGCTGTACAGTCGTACTGGAGAAAACAGTGATGTTATCAGCTTATTTTAATTTATCATATAGCAACAATGTTGGCAGATCAGTATTTAAGTGATCTGCCAACATTGTTGCTATATGATAAATTAAAATAAGCTGATAACATCACTGTTTTCTCCAGTACGACTGTACAGCCAAATCTAATTTTGTCGCAATATTATCCTGTTTGACACTATGAAGCTGCTTTGACACAATCGTGATTGTAAAAGCGCTATATAAATAAAGTTGATTGATTGATTGAAATAGGCCTAGATGTTTGGATGAGAAATTATCAATGCATTATTTTACAGAACATGTTTTGAAACAATTAGCATTTAATTTCGGATCACGGCACATGCAGGCTATTGGGGTGTACGATAGTGATGATGTGATGTGGAGTGGGCATACCATTCATTCACATTAATAATTGCATGACAATTTGTAAGATTCTAAGACACTTATTGTTATTTAGAAGAAGAATTTCGTTATTATTTATTAGGGCCCAAGCCCTGAAAGGGCGCAGAGCCCTATTGTTCTTCTAAGGACAATTTAGCTTTTTCGACGATTCGGGCACTTTCGGGGCCCTTATCATGCTCGAACTCTTAAAACTTTGCACACACATCGGAATCTGCGGCCATCAGGGCCGGACCAAAGCTGGTACCTGGGCGTGGCAGGGGGGCTCGACAGCGCCCCCTAAAGTGGGGTCTGAAAACATGGTCTATAAATCAAACACACTTGCACGTACATGTACAAAACTCGGTACACATATAGATCTCATTGGGCCAAACAACTTTCGTGCTCTAAGTTATGCGTCAGCCCAACAGGAAGTGAGCTATTATGGGTTGTTCGGAAAACGCATGCTCTGGAATTTAACATACTCCTCCTAGACGATTCACCCGATCAGCACCAAACTCTGTCAGCCTGAAGTCAAGACACTAAGGATGCTAAATTGCGAGCAACTTTTTGATATCTCAAACGGTTAGGCTGTGTCGAGGAGACAAATTTATGGCGAGAAAAGGGAAACAAGAAGTGTGTTATAACTTCTGCATTCATTAATTAATTTTGATTAAACTTCAGCTGTGTGTTCGTTGTAAGAGGCCGATCACAGGGATATGACTTTTGTGAGTCAAAGTTATAGCGCCACCAACTGGCAGCAGGAAGTGTGTCACTTTCAAAATGCTTTGAAATCATCATCTTTTTACCCGATTTACTTCAAACTTCATCAGTATAATGTCAAAATAAAGCAGATATAAAGCTGGTAAGCACTTCCTGATATTTTATATACTGTTGCCACGGCAACACATCAAAATATAACATTCTTTTTCGCTGCTTTTGAGACTCTTAAAATGCTTCAAATTATATGAAACTCAACACACACATCAGACATGCTGTCCAGTAGATATGGGCAAAGACTTAAAAACGGGCATGGTGGAGGAGCTCAGTAGCGCCATCTTTTGACAAAAGTAATGCAATCTTTTGTCAAAAGTGGGGGGGTTAGTTTTATCTTCAGTCACCAAACTCTGTATATATATTGTTCTCTTTGATCCGAACAACTTTCTAATTTACAGTCATTAGCTTCGAAGAACAGGAACTCAGATATTTAGGGCTTAAGGTGTAAGGACCTTATTGTAATTGCTCAAACCATCATTTTTCTTTTCCCAAATGAATTACATTTTTGAGGGCCTAAACACGCATGAAAACTCATGAAACTTTGCACACGCATCAGAAGTGGTGAAAACATACATCTGATATGGGTTTCAGAATTAGGTGTGGCAAAATAGTTCGATAGCGCCACCTACAAAATTTTAATTAAGCGTCATTCGTGCTACGTTTCATGTATGAGTATGAAAATTCAGTAGACGCATTCAACAGCCCAATACCTACAAAAAAGACCCTAGGCGCCAAATCTGAAAAACCAACAGGAACTGAGATATTTTGAATTTTCTTTGGTAAATTGGTGCAGTTTTTGCCATTGCCAGACGTTGTACTTTAACAAACTCCTCCTAGAGATTGAATCATATCAACATCGTATTAGCACAGTCTAATCTAAAGGCCTTTGTGGTGTTAAATTGGGAAGATCTTGAGTTTTCCCTGAAGAGTGTGTCTGTGGCGGCCTCACAAATGTTGATGTTTCGCCATGACACAGGAATTTGTTGTACCTCAAGCATACAATGTCCGATCTGCCTCAAACTTCACATGTTTGACAAGAGTCCTGGCCTGAAGACATCTACATTCCAATATTCAGTCAAAGTTAAAGCGCCACCAACTGGCAGCAGGATGTGTGTCACTTTTTGAATTTTTTTTTAATCACTGTCTTACTTTCACCCGATTTACTTCAAACTTCATCAGTATAATTTGAAAACATAACATATATAGACATACGAATGGATTCCTGATTCCTGATATTTTATATACTGTTGCTATGGCAAAGTGTCAGTTTAATTATCTTTTTGAGTGTTTTTGAGACTTAGCATGCTTGAAATTGTGTGTGTGTGTGTGTGTGTGTGTGTGTGTGTGTGTGTGTGTGTGTGTGTGTGTGTGTGTGTGTGTGTTTTATACATGGGCTTTACAGAAGGTCATTTGCTGTTTTTGAAACGACACATGTCTTAAAATTAATTATTTACTGATAAAAATCAAATCGATTTAAAAAGTAAATTTCACATGATTTTCTAGTTTATAAGTTGTCTGGGTATCACCATACCAAGCTCAATTTAAGATTGATCAATGAGCATTATTTTAATGACTCTGTATGCAATTGGATAGTCAACTAAACAGACTACTAAACTCGCCAATAGCGTGCCAGGTGAATAAGTTAGTCTGTGATTTGTTCCTGCAAAAGTGTAACAGAAGTAGTAGAAATTAATGTACGGGTTTTCAGACTGTGTTGCAGGGCGAAGTCAAATCGCTGGCAGATCAGGCTGGGTTTACCCAGTCAGTCTAAAGCTGGGCATACACTGTGCGATTTCTATGGGTTTTCAGCAAGGTTACCTACTCACACTGTACGAGTAGATCGCATGCGATGTAAAGCCAAAGCTCACGATTGATGTGCTCTCACTGTGCGGTCCGACCGTCGAGCGTGTCTTGACTGCTCACACTGTACGGGTGAAAAATGCGCAATAAAACCCCCGTGGCGACGATACCATGGTGTATTATAGAGAGGTAAATGCATCAGCTATTGATATCAAGAGTATTTAGAATTTATGTATAAAATTATTATTATTATTAGAGTAGGCCTACTTTTATTATTAAATTGATATTACATTAATTTACCCCCTCCCCCCAACAATAATGCATAATCGACAAACTGCATAATAAAATAACAGAAAGATTACTTCTCACTATTTAAAAACATTTAGCCCGATTAAACAAGGAATTATAGGTCTAATTATATGATTATAATGTCAGAACACTGCAATAATAATGCCCGTCTCAATGAAAAGTAAGAGCAGATTTATCTAAAAACAACTTGTTTAACACAAAATGGGCCTACTTCTCTTCTATTTTTTTCTTACAATATGGACCAAAATAGAAATATTAAGAAAATAAATAAGAAAGAAAATAAGGCAATAGGCTACGTTATCAGTATGTTGAATTACATGTATCTCTCGTTGTCTGAGAATATGCGCCGAAAGCTTGTCAGATTTTACTTTCACTTTCTGTAGTGAATAATTGTCTGGGTTTGAGACTGCGTTTAAACTGCGCATTGCGGGATATCCGCTGACTCGCGTTCATGAAGAAAAAGAACACAGTAAAAAGTAAAAGTAAAACAAGTAAATTAATGATCAACTAGCATAAAGAATAAGATGCACTGGATATATAGGCTACAACACAAACTGGAGTCACAACAGTTTACTTAATTTCTGCTGTTTGACAGCTGCCTACATAATTAAAGATCTCCCTCTTTTCGTTTTCTTCCTTAATGCTTCTAAAAAATTAAATGGTTGAACTTCTGCTTTCGCGCAGGCGCAGTGAGGGGAAATAGGGCAATCAGTTTGTGGCTTTGCTTCAACAGTGCGATAACCTCATGAGGGGCGAGCAGAATTTCTGACACGCCAGAAATTCATCCGACCATCCGATTCCCGATCGTGAGAGGTTTGTCGCCTCTCGTTTCCCCCTGTACACTGCACGAACACCTCGCGACAAACGACGCACGATAAACCTGAAAATCGGCCCGACCCAAAAAAGAGTCGCACGAGTCAGAATTCGGCTCGAAATCAGACGAAAATCGCACAGTGTATGCCCGGCTTAAGTAAATTTTATAATAAAGTTTATAATTAACTTCCATAAAATTTAGACGCGCATCTTACTCTTACCTGACACTAATATTAAAATCATTGCTGCAGTTTCTGTGATTTGGCTCCAATTGGTAATTTGTAATTAAAATGTTTTATTGGATGCTACAAATATTGAAAAGAAAGCATGCTTAATTGCATAAGATTGTAAATAGCTAAGGTAGGTCAAAAACACATGAAGAGAAGTGTTAGGATAATACAATATCACCATTCGGACGGTATTTTGCGCTCATTTGAAATTGATGTGACATCACCTGACATGAAATTGATTAATTCAATTTAATTGATCTCATAGATGATTGTTGTGACTGTTGTGGTTCGTAGTCATAGCAGCACCAACTGCTACAGTTAATGTGGTGAATCCAACTGCATTTGTAGGGCACTAACAATATAGTTTTATATAATTAGTTTAATAATTGTGTTAATAAAATAAAAAGACCTGCAAAACCTTTGAGCTGCAAAAGATAACTTTGCACATATTTGAAAATTACCTATTATATCATATTACATTAGAATTCTATATTCTATATTTAAATTACATCATGGGTGTGGCTTGTGGTCATAGCGGAACCAGCTGCTGCGGTAAATGAGGCATATTTGAGCAATTTTAAAATACTCTCCTGTTTAAATGCATATTGCCTGTCTTGCACAATTTGCCTGAAGCCATCAGGGTGGTGGTGCCACCGGCTTGGGCCCGTCATCGCTGCTCGCAGCTTTAATTTTATTATTATTATTTAAAAGAAGAATGTCATTTTTATTATTTTGTCAGTCTGAATTATTTTCAGTCCCAGTCCGTGCGCAGCTGCCGGGCCTAACCCTGAAACGTCAGGTAAAGCACACAGGCTCGCAACTGGAGGAATACATGCCTACAAATCAAATGCTTGGTATCACACAAATTAAACATTGAAGTCCATGTTGCACAAAAATAAACACTGAAGTTTATAATTAGGCCTACTATGTTGTTGTTGTTTTTTTACAGTGGGACATAATATAGCATTATCTTTGTCAGTGCGTTTTGTGGTGTTAGGAATTGTTTTTCTGCGCATTTTCGTACTAACTCAAAATGTGCATACACAACCTCCTGAGCTGGCGTAGGATTTGAGCGTGCCGTACGCCAACGTCCATATTGATAAATCTCAAAGTCACCGTGGGTTTGGGTGTACGCAAGGTGTACGCTGGAAATTTGGTGTATGCACTTTTGATAAATGAGGGCCACTGTGCTTACCGAGTATTAGATTTTAACTTTGCCTATTTTGCAAACAAAATGACTCTTGTCAATTTCCTTAGTGGCTGCTTTATAGTTGAAGCCAAAATTAGTCCACACTTCAGCTCTGTACTGCGCGAGTGGAATAATTCTATCGCCTTATGAGCTGGGTTTGCTAATGCAAACACTAGCGCTGCACGCACCTTCACTTTGCGCTTCTATGGCTCCGCGTCAGTTACGTTCTGAGATCTAACACTGCCATCTAGCGGTTGGGTTGTATACAGACTGTGCTTTAAACCGAACCCAAAGCCACGACTCTTGGATGTAAATAAATAAATATATAAATATCAATACAGTGTTTTTGAGAATCAATACCGCGAACGCGGTATATCACACAATTCACGTGTATCGATATTTTCTTACACCCCTAGTGCATGGTGGTTGGAAGTTCATAGACGGGGTTATATAAGGCTTGGGCATGAGCTAAGGGCTGATGTTGCACAGAAGTGCTGGGGAATGTGCCCAACTGGTGCCAGCTTGCTGCCGAGGGAAGCACATTCACTGTGTATACCACTAGCTGTGCCATCTTTGCCCTGACAGACTTGTTGGGGGTTATCGCCTGGCTGGGATACAATTACAACACTCATTGATAGGCATGCTTATTTTATACTGTTGGATTTTGTCGTGCTCTGCTGATAACCATGGGGTGGCCTGGAATGGCTGCATTAGTGTGGTACTCTGGGATGAGTAGGTGGTCGATAAGGGGTGGTTTTACAGAGCCCCCTTGTCCGTGTAACATACATGCATGTAGAGCTGTGCCCACTGATTCATGAAGCTGAACGTATCGTGCTACCGAGCAATAAACATACCGAAGAAAGTAAGATATTGCTCCTGTGCCTGGTTCCGGAAGAACACAGTCCCTGCATAAGCTTCCTTTAGATTCTAATATTAGGAATAAGTGGTTGAACTTTATTTTTAATGAAGTTCCAGCTCATGTGTGTAAGACATTGCACATTTTTTGCTTCATTTCAACGTGGAATTGTTTGTAGACTATACAGGTTAAGACTGGATTTGCAGACATACAGTTCTTCTGCCCTCAGCTTGCGTTTTCTGAACTTTGCTTTGGCAGCGAGTTAAACAAAGTCCCAGTAAAGGTCATAGACGGAAGTAAGGGTCAAACTTTCTTTACTGAAGACCAATTTGTGAAACTGCAACACAAATGAACAATGATATTGAGAAAACACTATCTCGTACAATGTTACAGTCCCTTATCCCAATGTAAGATTCACTGAAATGTAAGATGCATATAAATTGCCTTTACAAAACGTAGAACATACAATGTTAAAGTAAATACACAGTCTAGCATCACAATTACGTTCCTCAAGTTACATTTATCACATGTAAATAGATCTCCAACATTTGCCTAACTTATCAAATTACACATAGTCATGTATTTTTGCATAGCTTAATCTTTTAAACTTACAGATTGTGCCTTGTTCAAGAGCGAAACGAAAAGGATGGACGTGGATGCACCTCTATACACTGCACCATGAGCTCCGAAATCCAAAATGGCTGATGCATTACTAAAAGCGACAGAATTCTTAAAGTGACCACTAGGTGTCAGCATTGACAAAGTAAACAATATAACTGGGGCCAGGATACAGTATTAAGATTAAAACACAATGCTGTGCCTTCTATATTGGATCCAACAGGAATGGTGCAAGATACTTAGGTTAGTAAAACATGTTTTTTTTTGGTGATTTGTATTGCGTTGTTATAGATCATTTTGATTGTGTACGTGTCTAACTGAACATACCTTGGCACGCTGTCAAAGGCCGGAGAATCATTTATTTGTTGTTTCATTGCGATTCAGAATCAGGCTCGGACATGTATAGGCCAGGGCTCGTGAAGCCCGATGTCCCGGGGCTATGAGTTTTCCAGACGGGCTACTAAAATGGAAGCCCGTTGGCAGGCCAGTGAATCTTAAATAGCGAAATAACATTCCTTTTTTATATACATGTTTACTTTATTGACTTGATATTTGTCGGGTGGGCACATGTATGATGCACGGTTCACGCTTATCCACCGATTGGGTGGGCCAAGTAATTAAAATATATATATATATATATATTCCAGTCAATTACGGGTGGAATCCTAGCCATGGGCATTTATTTCCATGTCTACAGCCCATCAAAACCGAGCATTCAGGAGAGCCTCAAAACCAGTGTAGAAAATAGCCTTTTACTTATTCAGGATGATGTTTTTGAATGTAAAAGCTATGCAAATGTTAAAAGTTATAAATAAACCTCAGACAACAGTATAAAAAAATAATACAAAGCCAGTTCATGACACTTTTAATGAACGAGCCTTTGAAAGGGCTCTTTTAGCTTTTTCATCTAATGTATGCACCAAGATTGACCCCAACTGCTTGATCAAGTGATACATTAAAGTCAAGTGTATACTGGGAGGTTAAATAATGTTTGTTTTTGTTTGTTTTTCTGTCTTTATAGTACATAAATCTTTAAAGTCAATCCATGAATCCATGGCTTTGGAGCGCGAGCGTGTCAGACAGGCTTGGGCCGGACCAGACCTTCGGCAGTCAACTTCAGATCAGTTAGCCACGTTGTGCACGACCCTTTCAGAGGTAAATTGTTGCTCACTCTTGCTTTAAATCAAGCCTCCTTTATTTATATAGTGCTTTATACAATACAGATTGTTTCAAATCAGCTTTATAGTGATAACGGGGAAATTAAGTCAGTTCAGTGTTGATTCAATTCAATTTGTAAAGATCATAATCATTTAATTAGTTAATTTTATCTATAAAGCCATTCTGCAAAACAGTTGTCATTGTCCATCTCAGTTCAGTTCTCGTTTAACAATGTCAGTAGAATCAGATCAACAATATTGTTGAATATTAAGTGTATCCAACTAAGCAAGCCAGAGGCACCCATTTATTTTCCCTAAATTGTTTGTTTTTGACACTTATTTATTTTGTTTTTAGCTTGAGCTGCAGTCACGTTTAACCAGAGTTCACTCTGTGTCACTGTCATCCAATTCCTCAGATGAGTCCTACTGTACTGTGCATCAGGATCAGGTGTGTGCTTCCCCATGCCCCATGTGTTTTAAAGTAAATGTTTTTATTTATTTCAAATAAATGTTTTGTCATTAAGCAGCCCACCTCCTCTCAGGATCAAAAGCTGCATCGTACACCCTCAGTGACAGACTCTACAGCAGAGTATTTTGATGCCAGTGATGTGGTTTGTGAGAATTTGTCTGAAAATGAAATGTCGGACGAATCTGGTTTGAGTGATGTCACCACAAGCAATTCAGAACCAGAGGAAGGCCACAGTACGTCTACAATTACTGAAATCTTAAGCTGCTTTACAGGTTGATGGTTAAGTAATCATTAACCTTCAGCAAAGTAACCCTAAGTGTTTTTTGTGGGTGGTTTCAGTTTTGTGTACATTCGTCCATTTATTGATATGTTACCTTTTTTCAGCAGCTACAAATGAGAAGTACAGAGCCAGTGTTTCCAGCACACAACTTTTGCCTTCGAATGCTCTGAAGGCTACTGGACGGCGCACAGTGCTTCCTGCACACAGCACCGATAACAGCCATATTGGTATCCTTACCTTCCTATACAACAATATCGGGAAGGATTTGTCACGGGTTTCCATGCCAGTGGCTCTCAATGAACCGCTTAGTTTATTACAGCGTGTCAGTGAAGAGCTGGAATATTCTGAACTCCTGGATATTGCCAACCACATAGATGACCCTTTCAAAAGAATGGTAAGGGCCTGGTGCATCATACATTTTATCTTAACAGTGTGTGTACACAGTGTGTGTAAATAGATGCCTTATTAGTAGCAGCTGTTATCATGGACTGCTATACGCAAGAATCCTCAATATTGAAACAATCAAAGCCGTGAGTGAACACTCTAGAGCAAGTTGACTGTTGAGTCTGTAACCAGTTATACACATGTATTGTTGTGTTGACCCAAACATTATAATTGCTAAACTAACATAATGCAAGACGAAGGCATTAGCTACAAACCAACACATTCTCACCTGTAATTAGTTATCGCATTTCTTTTGGGATTTAACTCTTGGTGGTTTTTACAAGCAGAGGCTGTGCAATGTTGTGGCATCTTGGAGAAATTTATTTTTTATGTAAGTGAAGACAGCATCTGAAATGTTGACCATTCCAAGATAGCAGATGCATTGATGTGTCTGGAGCAGTAAAATAGTTATATATGATGTTTACCCAGCCATGATAGGCAGATTTTTAGTTTTAGATTTATTATGTTTTAGCAAAATAAACTGCAGAAGGTTGTCCATACATGCCCAAGCTTTATTCCTCACCTTTCACATTTCCTTGCTTAATGTCGAGCCCTGTATTTCATCATATTCATGTGCTTGTTCTTCCGACAAGTAAATCGTCATTCACTTGTCCAAATTAAATATTTGATGTCTGGAAAAAAGATTTATTTATTTATTTATTTATTTATTTATTTATTTATTTATTTATTTATTTATTTATTTATTTTAGACATAATTTATTCTGCGGCAATATTCTCACCAGTGTTCAATCAGCTTTGAGCAGTGAAATGCTGTTTCATGCATACTGAGCTTTTTACACTGTTAAAGACTTGGATTCCCATCCTAAACAGAGACAAAGTTTCAAAAAAATAAGTTGGATGTTTGATGGAGTATTTCTGTGTCAAAAATACTCTTTTCCTTTTCTGAAAGTTTTTTTTTTTTCTCGAATATGGGTCCACTTGACGTCAAAAGGGCGTAATTTCCTTGTACAGGGCTCTACATAGCTATGCCTGAAAATTACTGCGTGCGACTGTAAAAAAAATATTTAGCGACATAACCGAGTGCGAGTGACCCGATCGATTCTCATGAATAGATGTGTAATACAATAGGAATAAAAACTACAACTCCCAAAGTGCATCACTACGTTTAGACTATGTTTCCTACTGCAATCAACTGCTTTTCATGCCATCAGTCAGCAGAATAAGTGCAAAAAGTGTGGGACGGACTACACTTCAAACAAAGATTGTTTACGAGGTGAAGTGGGTGTGACGCAGCCATGCGCACTAAACAGATGAGGCGCGCTGATGTTTTACAGCCAACTTAAAATCAGCCAAAGATGCGAGGCGCGCTGATGATTTACAGCCAAATCAAAATTAAACTGTAAATACCTCATTTGGATTATCATAAGCTCAGAAATAAAAGTATGCTTGGGGCAAAAATGCCATGAAAAAGAATGTATTAATAATTGCTGGATTTAAATAGCCCTTGAGTTCTTGAGTTTAATCTTTATCACACATGCTGTTTAAAAAATTACTAAATGTATATAATGAAAAAGTATATCATGAAGATTTTTTTTCCAAACCGTGTTTTTTGTCTTATCTGGATTCACATCTTATAGTACACATAAATCCGGATTCACATCTTATAGTACACATAAAATAAGTGTTTATATTCCTGCTGCGGATTAGCACAGTACCTGTGCTACTCGCCATAGACACAAACCGAGAGAAAGTAGATCCGGCTGCAATGTTCTTCTACATGCATTTCTGTTTATGAAGCGCCAGAGCGCCAAAAGTTATGGCTTGCTCTTGCTCCGAATATTGGCATGATTGCATATGTGGTACTGATCTTGTAGAAAAGTCCGATAGACAAGTTGATATCAAGTAACAACGTTTTACCCACAACACTGTCAATTTTAAAGCCACACCAGAACTGGATCACATCTCCAAGCGGTTTGATTCAAATGACTCTGTGTTTTGGAACTATTGACTGAATGTATGGGGTTATTTTGATGCCAAAATAATTGAAAATGGACAGAATAAAAGTCACAAATAGATATTACTACTTGTAAACACAAAACACAATCTACAAATAGAAAGAAAAAAAATCCACAAACAAAGTCTTCCTGATCCGCAAATGTAAAACAAGATCTACAAATAGATACAAAGTCCTCAAACAAACTCTGTGATCCACAAATATAAAGCATGGTCTACAAAAAGAAGAAAAATCCACAAATAAAAATGTCCTGATTCACAAATACAAATCAGTGACTTGTACTTGAATACCAGAATTTGAATGAATGTAAAGTGACTTGTTTGCAGGTTAATGTCATGTTCTGTTTGTAGATTGTCACATTTGTTTTCAGAATTCTGACACTATTGTTTCACTGTTGTGACAAAATAATGCCATAATCATTGAAAATGAAGAGACTATGAGTCAGAAATGCATATTACAATTTGTAAACACAAAACAAGATCTACAAATAAGTTAAAAATCTGCAAACAAACTCCTCATGATCCACAAATGTAAAACAAGATCTACAAATAAGTAAAAAATCTGCAAACAAACTCCTCATGATCCGCAAATGTAAAACAAGATCTACAAATAGATAAATCTACAAACAGACTCTTCATGATATACAAATATAAAATGCAATCTACAAATAGATTTAAAATCTGCAAACCAACTGAAGGTTAGGAGAAGGTATAGCCTATAAAATACGTCCCGCGCAGATCTACTAGGAAACATCACAGTGGAGCAGTGCTATTTAAACTGAGCTGTGTAACTTCTTATATATTAGGTTGGCTATTTTATTTTTATAATGAACTGACTGCAATAATGGAATGTGTGTGCGCGCAAGGCACCCGCACGGTCGAGCAGAGGGAACAAATAAAATATGTAATTTTGGTCATACAGATAAGAGAAGGACATTGGTTAAAATTAAAAGATTATTGTTATTAATAGATTACTATGCAGGAAGTAATGCAGGACCAATGCCTAGCACTACTATAGCTCGACTAATCAAACTCTGCTATGTCCTCTATCAGTATGCAATAAACACTGATCGAATGCGTTATTCTCAAGATTATATTTCGACTTTTTTTCTTGAAATATAACACGTTTTTTTCTTGGAACACGACTTTATTATCAATATTTAATGAGTTTGTTCTCAAGATTTTATTTAGACTTTTTTCTCGAAATTTAACTAGTTTAAACTCGCATTATAATGACTTAAATCTCGAGATGCTTTTTTTTTTTTTAAGCTTGGCCCTAATCCTCTTCCGTACCATTATCATATCCAGAGCTGTGAATTTTTTTTTTTTTTTAAATACACGAAAACACAGCACTGCCCGAAGTTTTTTTTTTTTTTTTTTCAACTTCAAAGGCCCCTTTAAATGATTAAAACTAGAGGCTTATCTTAACTTTGTTACTTTTATCATGTAAACTACCAATATACAGCATGTTATATGCATATGTGTTTGGAAAAGAGGGGAACACGGTCACATTTGCAGCAGATATGCTGCCTAATGTGCCTCTCATAAATCAAAGCACGAGAATGACGGGTCGAGCAGACCACCGTAAAATCTGACAGAATGGAAGTTTTTGGCTGTATTTGCAATAAACTAGCCACGGTTCAGCTGCGCGCAACCAATGCTGCCGGTGTAAAAGCACAACGGGCGCGCGGCTCCCGCTCTCCATACGCAAAGCTTCTGCGCTGCCTGCACGTACAGTGTGAGACCGGCGTTAGCGTCGAGTTTCTTAACTTTTCCGCTGACGAAAGCAGAGCCGGAGACCAACTTCGCCATACTTTCATTGTTTTGAAGGGCGAGCTGAAATTACACGAGGGGTTGTCGCCAAGATTTGTGTCCCCCGGTCTGCATTTTCCTCAGACATACGTTCTTCTCCCACACAAAACAGAGTTTTATTACAAATATGTAAAATTCAGGGAAAATCTGCATTGAAACTAGATTCTGCGTTATGCCAATTCCGCGATTCCGTTTGCGATTCTGTGGGTCGCAGAAAGTATAGGGCCCTAAGTAAAAATGGGATTGGTACTTTATTTACACCTGTTCTGTTTTCTGTTGATGACTCCCCTGTGTATTTGGGTTCATTTTCTAGTATCTTTTATGGCTATGTGGTTGTGACTTCTCTGGTGATCTCCTGCATGTTAGATTAGCCTCTTTAATTTTAGATTGTTAACTAAAGACTTTTTCTGTTTATTTATTGATGTGCGCCCATTACAGCCACTCACACATGAGACAGAGTGGTTGCACATGGGTTTGCACTGGGTGTGTCTCCCTCGCTGCCTACATTTACATAGTACCTACCCTGGGTGCATGTTTCATACTTTTAACATCTTTAAATATTTTTTTTTGAAGGGGGCAAATCAAATTGATTTGGCTATTGGGTGACTCATTCAAGAAGCATTCTTAACTTGCAAATATGTATTTTGTTTTAATGTTTTAACAGTTATGAAGTTCAGTTGGTCTTTCATCATTTACTAACCCTATTGTCATTCCAAAACTCTTTCTTGTGGTGAACAAAAAAATTAAAATAAGACTTTTGATTTGTTACAAACTATTTGATTACCAAACTTCAAAATATCCTCTTGTTTTCTGTTGAAGAAAAAAAGGTTTTTGTCTTTTGTTTTTATTTGATATCCTTGTCAAGTAGACATTTTCACTGTATATGCTGCATTAGTTTGTGCCGGGTTTTTTTAAAATTTGCCCTCTTTCCCTCTTTCAGGTTTATGTGGCTGCTTTCTCTATTTCGGGCTATGCCTGGGCCAGTTGGCGCAATCTGTACAAACCCTTTAACCCTGTTCTAGGGGAAACGTATGAGAATGTGCGCGAGGACCGTGGTTTCCGTTATGTTGCAGAACAGGTACGAGATCTTTATACTGAATGTCATATATATTAGGAATCATTAGTAATAATTGCATGTTTGCAACTTTTTTTTTCCCTCTAGGTCAGTCATCACCCACCTCTGTCTGCCAGCCATGCAGAGTCTGATAATTTCAGCTTTTGGCAAGGTAACATTTCAAATTATTTTTTATTATTCATGTGGAGTGTTTAATTTAGGATTTAAATACAAAATAGTGATCATAGTAAATAGTAAGTAAACATAAGGCAGATCATCAGTGTTGTTTTCTAAAGTTATTGGTGTATTTTGGGTCTTCCAAACATCAGAAACACTTGCCCAGGTAACCCAGCTAAGACTCATCAGCTTACACCCTAGCAGCAATTGTCCAGAAATCTGCGCTCTTGACAGCCACCTCAAGGATCTCTCTAGCATCCTTGCTGTTCTTGACGAATCAATCTGGTTTCACTGTCCACATGACAACACTTGTTACCAGAGTTTTTAAAAAATCTTCACCCTGGCAGGAGTTTTCAAAAAAAGTTTGCTTTCAGTGACCAGATACTGCGTTTGCATGTGGAAGGAATAGCAATTATACAATAGGAATAGAACAATTCAAAACCATAATGACGACGGCCGAGTTGCGTTTGCGTGCTTCTAGTAAACACAGAAACTGGCGAATGGCGGTCTTTCGAATCAGCTTTGACCGCGACTCTGAAAGTCTTGGAGTTAAGCTTTTCTCTGAGAAAAAAACGGCACTGAAGTCATTCTTAAAAAGGGAAGATGTGTTCAGAGTTTTGCTGACCGGATACGGCGAATGTTTAATCTATCAACAAGCTCTGTTTCACCTTCGTTGCTCTGGTTGGTGGTAGCGCTATCCTATCGCAGGGAAAAGACAACCGTTTATCCACCCCCTCGGATTGAGCTGTCAATGGTGAGTTTCCAGACCAAACATCTTGATACTTGACACTCAAGATTCATGTTCTGAACTTGTTTTTGCAGTGAATACACATGAGAGGAAAGGGTTAAATGAAATGCTAAAGCACTAACCATTTAAACATTAGCATAATAAACGCGGTACTCACCTTTCATCTCCTGACGTTCAGATCAGAACGGCCGAATCCACGAAACAACAGCATACATGTCTGTGTATAAGTCCACTCTTCAAAATGCATCCACTTTTAATCCAAAACAACAAAAAATAAGGAAAAAAAACTAAATATCCTCCTTTGTTTGCATGAGCGTTTTGCGTTAGAGTAATCAATCATGTCCATTTTCAATGAAATAGCGATTATAATCATTATTTTGACAAGCTCCCCTGTACTGTGGACTGTTCCGGTCAGGGAGCGCGTTACTGGCTGCTAAAGCTGTCAGTCAAATGCGCCCATGCTTTTAGTTGGATAAGCCAGTCAATGCCTAGACAATGCATAGCCAGCATATATTTGATTGATGGATGTCGTAACGTATCAAAAGACATTCTTTTGTGCAGTGTTTGTAAGATATTCCGTAAGCAGCATTGATGAAAACATCATGCTTACAGTTTCCATAGTATCCAATAGTATCCAGCGTGAGTGTACTATTTTAGCGCACATAACGCACATGCACAGACTCAATGACAGACTGTTTTTATCAACTAAATTAGTTTTTTACACTTGTAAATTCTGTGAATAGTTTTTCAGGGACTGTAAATGCATTATAATTAGCAGTTTATTGCAGATTTATTTGAATAAAAAAACTACTCTTTGCAATTACAAAAATTCTGATATAAATGGCCTTTTTGAAAGGATGCCTTGGCTTGTTTTTTTTTTATATACATAAAAGCTTACAGAAGCTACACTTTTGAGAGAATCATCCACAAATTTGAATCAAAGCATGATCAGACATTCAGCTTTATATTTAGGTTATTCTCAGGCCATTTATATTAAAATCTCCTAATATGTCACTTACATGCATATTTCTCCTTGTTTTACTTTGGTCCTATAATATTTTGAGTTATTATGACTCTTGTGTAACAATATTTCAAGTGTCTAGTTTAAAATAAGACCAGATTTATGAATTTAGACCATAGGGTTTAAGAGCTGCAGATCTTTTTATTTGGGTATGTCGTTTTCAGAAAATTCTACAAAAATAAGGCCGCAGGTTAAGAGTTTGTCTGGGTATTTAATGGATAATATACTGTTTATAATGAACTGATGGTTGCGCTGTTGAGGCTCGCGCAGCCTCTAGAGAAAATGGAAACAAATCATCCCTGCTCACAACAGAGAAACTCAGTAACATACTGCAGTAAAAATAAAAAATGTTAAGTTTCTATATTTTATAACACATAATACAGTTTAAAAAACATCATGACATGACCAAGAGTGCTGTTTTCATTGTGTTTGTTTTTTCATTGTAATTGTGTTTATGAAAATGATACTGAGTCACTTACATTTTAGATGCAATATTGACTGCTTTTGTTCTATCTTAGCAGTGAAAAAATGTGGTCATTACCGATTATCGTCATTATTGCCCATTATTAGAAGACACAAGGGCGCCCTGTAGTTGGTAGCGGGAAGTTCGGATCATTTTACAGACTCGGGTCTTTGAATTTCGATCAGCGAAATGAAAAATAAAATTGAGTCATCATTCCAGCATAACAGGAAGAACGAAAAACTCGGACACGGCCGAACCTGAACACGAGCCTCGAAAGATGAACAAATAATTTCTCTTTCCGGTACTGACAGCATAGCCTAATCTACTTTAGGACTGACAGTAAGAAAGAAAGGCTTGAGGTCGAGGGATGAACTAATCTTTTCTGTTTCATGCACGCACGCGTGGCCAACAAAATGAAAAGATCACTCTCTGAGACAACTTGGATGAATAACTCGCAATGAAGAAAATACACTTACTATTTATAATTGCTTTATAGACGTTATATTGCAAATTCTATATTGCTACTCATTTCTATAAGCAATAATATTAAAACGTGTTCGATTTTTGCTAGTCGCAAGCCAGAAAAGAGAGAGGGCGATCTCTCACGTCGATACAGCGCGCACGACATAACAGTCCCTGCTTAATGTGACGATGGCCAACAAAAGCTTAGTCTGGTTACACTTCAGGCCTGGGATATTAATCTAATTGTATTTTTGATTTTGGTTGCCAGGAATTATAAATGGATAGGAGGTAAAACTAGTAAAAATGCCACGTTCTGTCTTGCACAACTTCCTTTCCTTCACAGCGGTAAGGATTGGTTCCCCCTAAACCCCAAACTTAACGTCAGAATCAACACAATCTGTGATTATTGTAAAATGCAGTCTCTGCTGTTGCTAAATTGCGGGACGTTTTTGTTAATAAATAGATAGAGCTATTAAAAGCACAATAATGCTCACAAGAGTTTCCAGCTTCAAGGCCGCTTATGCGCATGTGCTTTGAAACCGACCGCACATTATAGTACTTTAGGCTTCGTGTGCACGTCTAAACCATCAGATACACACAACAAACAGCCTATGTCAAAATGACTCCTTGGAGAGTATTCACTTAAACACAGTTAAGTCTTAAATGGGCGTTAATAGTTTTGGGAGAAAATATTATTTATATTCGGTCTTAAAGGGGCTGCGTCTAATAAACCCTGGCTGACAATTGTGTCATTAATGTGAATCAAACCACAAAAGGCGAAGAGAAAGCTACTCGCAGCTTTAAAAAGCATTAATCTATTATTTGCATTTGTACAGTGAAAACTAACTATGTAGTTATTTTATATTTGATTATTAGATGTCTTTTGTAGGCCAGTACCCAAACAGTAATGTTAGACCATCCTGAAATGAAAGCACTCTATTTTATTTGTATCTTTGTTTTATTGTATATTTACTATATTTATTTGACCATTTGTTTGTACTTTTTTTCTTGTTCTTATTGTATGCATGTATAAAACAAAAAATGCCTGTAAATTCACTGGTTATAGATGTTTTATATTCGTTTTTGTTTAAGCATTGCTGTTTATTTTGCTATAGATAGTTTACATGTTCAGATCATAAAGTAATGTTAATTTGTTTTCTTATTTATTTTATTATAATAAAGTCTAACAAAAAGAACCGATAAAAATAAAGTTAAAAAACAAACAAAACAAAAACGTTAAAGTTCCGGATCGATAAGCAGTATCCCTAAGATAGCAACAAAATATGCCAACAAAATATAAACGCGGCAGTATTAAAATGCAGCACGCTGACCGACAGTGTCATGAGATGCATCGCTAAGGAAATGCAGCCTTTTAATACTATGAAGAAATCAGCATTTAAAGAAATGCTCCACAACTTCGACAAGCAATATGAATTTTCCAGGGAAAACATTTCCAAGACAGCAATTCCAAATTTATACAGAGAAGTGAAGGATGAAATCCTCAAGGATTTGAAAGAAATTGATTTTTATTCAGCCATAACAGACATGTGGTCTCTCCATTGTAAATATGACCCCCGTACATGAGCCTAACAGTACATTACTTTCATATACATTTACATTGTTTCTTTAAATATACACATTTCTTAAAGATACATATTTTTCATTGAATAAATGACTTTATTATGTTTAAGTAATTACTTTATTACTTTAAGTGTATTAATGTGTTATTGGAAGTGACAACTTAAAAGGGATTCAATTAAATAATCACAACAATTTGTATGACAATTAATCATCAAAGCCCTAAAACAGACAATTAATCATCATAATCGCAATTATTTATTGAACAGTTAATCTTCAGCCAAATTTCATAAACGTGACAGCCCAAGCATTTTGAATGAATCGGTTGAAGCAAAGATTCAATGACCTATTGACTGCCCAGTTTACATTCTGACTTACAATTCTGGTTATCTATCAGGGTGATCTGCAGAGTTAAATATATTTATTCTAAAACAACATTCTCATCAGCTTTGATGTATTTACATCTTCATATTTATGATATGTTTACCTTTAATAAAGGACATTTTTTCCCTAATCGTATTAATATAGGTTGTGCTTCAGCATTCCCTTTATTTTCTTAAATGTGATCAATAAATTAAATTAGATTAAGACATTGTAGGGTTGTTACCAATCAAATTAAAGGCGTCATGAACTGGCTTTTTAAAAAAAAATTATACTGTTGTCTGAGGTCAATTAATGATGTTTGCGTGGTTTTTACATTTAAAAACAGCATGACTAATAAGTAATAGGCTATTTTCTACACTGGTTTTGAGGCTCTCTCCAAAACGCTAGGTTCTGATGGGCGTGCAGCACTGGAGACTCGGAAGTAAACGCCCACGGCTAGGATTGGATAAGATGCATATTTATTGAGCTTAAGCTCCCCTGTCAGTTCAGTGACATGAGAGAGGAGAGAATGAGACCAGACAACCAGAATTATTTTCTCGATTGCAGGCCTCGTAAACGTCTTTATCAAACAAACACAATGTTTTAATTCTCACTGACATGCAATTGATTGGACTATTATTTTTATATTACACATAGCCCGCAAGATCGGACAATATAAGCGTGAATAGAGCGCGCGCACTGCCCTTCAGATGTCAACGAGAGAGAGAGAGAGAGAGAGAGAGAGAGAGAGAGAGAGAGAGAGAGAGAATAGCACAACAAGAACGGAATATAATAAGATTCATCGACCTGCTGGGCTTTGCAAGCCATGGCCCATACAAGTCTGAGTACAGCGTGTTGAGGCCAAAGTCACACCAGAACTGATTCACATCTCCAAGCGATTCGATTCAAATGGATCTTGTGTTTTGAACCATTAACTGAATGAATTGTTCATTCTCCTGGCAGTTTTTCATATTTTCATATTTATACTGTGCATGGACTTTTTATTTAAAATATTAAACTTTTAAAATTTAATTTGTACATATTTCTAAATTCAAAAACTTATATGTAAAACATTCATACAACATTTAGGCCTACCCATGAGCTGCATTAAATGCTTTAGGTGTTTGGTTGTATGAAGTCCAGTTCTACTTTTTTTCGTGTGTGTGTATTTGTGCTGTAGGCTACTCTCAGAATTTAATTATGTCAGAATTGTTTTTATTTTTTATTTTTAGCTTGTTTTAAACTATGTATGTAATGATTGTTTCTGAGTATATGTTATGTTTGACACATTTCAGGGTTTTGTGCTAAAGCAGGCAAAACTCTGCTACCCGCCTTTTAAGACAAAACTGCAGGAAGGCAGAATGTAAATGGAAACAAGACAGGCTGCCTATCTCTCTTCAAATGTTCAGAGACTCTCTTATATCTTACCAGGCTGCAGCCAAGTCTGCTAAAGCTGCATACTTCTCCAAATGAATTGAAACTAATCACTCTAAACCTAAGGTTCTGTTTTCTATTGTTAGGGGTTAACAGCTTATGACCCAGGACCAGTAGTGAAGAAATGAAGAAAGAGTCAGGATTGCAATTAATTAAAAGAAAAATTTACTTAGAATAGTTTGCAGTTTCAAAAGCAGAAGCCAGCTTCAAGTCTCACAAGGAGTTCGTAGGCCGCGCTCCCGCTCTCACCGTCTCGTTGCCTCGCCCTATCGTACATACAATTGTCCCAACAGTTATACCGTTTTCAAGGTCTTATCCACGTCATTACTGCAATGTGGATGGTTCTGATTGGCTCAGAGACAATGCACAGTCATGGTAAATTTCCACTCGAGTCAGTTAATCTGATGCACCTTTCCATAGACGTGTCACTTGTTAATGCTTTCACCCCAGAATTAGGCCCGTAGTGACCTTCCAGATCTGGAGCAGGCGCCAGCTTGCCCAGAACAACAAGTCCACCCATCTCTTAGGGTGCCCATTGTACACCATTCTGATCTGTAGCATAGAATATTGCGCACATACACAGATGCACAGTCTCTCCAAGGTTGGAGCTGATTAAGCTCCAGTTCTAACTAGTTCTTACCAAAACATACTGATAACATGTGCTTTCCTTTAGTGAGAGGAACACACAATAGTACAGGCAATATTCATCTTGAGTCTTTAGTGTTTCAGTAAAAGGAAATATAAAAGGAATAAAACATGATAAATTAAATGAAAGACAAATCCATATTTCATATCTGGAAGCCGGGCTAAGTGAGCAAACGCTGTTACTGCACTCCTGACATGTTAGGGGTGTGTGATACCTCCAAAATCCAAACACATGACCTTGTGGCCAGTGTTTAGTGACACATCACACATCTCTAGGCCAGACCCTCAGTCACTCCTCAGAGACCAAATACACACTTTAGAAAATAAGAAACTAAAACAAAATCATAACTGGATAGAATCATTATAATAATATAGGATAAATATTAGGGATGTCAACGATTAATCGATGATCGATTAATTGTCGATAAGACATTTGATCGATAAGACTTATCGATCATCGATTAAGCAGGGTCATGCGCGTGCGTGAGGAAACAGGAGGAAAAATGATGCGAGCGTGCCCGAGTTCTATTTGGAACCATTTTACAGCTGGAGTTACACCTTCATCAATCCTGCAAGTTTGCATGTGCATTCGCAGCCTTTTGTTTTGTGCAAATGTAAGTTGTAATATTGTGTTTATTTTGTGCAGGCCTATCTTTAGCTGATTTATCTCATAAGGATGCATTTGGTTAATAATTAACATTAGTTGGGGACTAATTTTTTTAGTTGGGGACACTAAAAAAAAAAAAAAAATAATAATAATAATAATAATAATAATATGATTATTAGAGGGGAGCGGTAGTAAAAGCGTGGCTGTGATCAGCTTCAGCGTGCAGCTCCAACAGCACTAATAATGACTATGATTGGGACTTTCATATTACACCACATTAATGAGAACACTATTGTAGCCTAATAAAACATTGTGATTGTTAATTATTTGGGTTTATTTGCCGTGTGTTTCATTGCGTTGATCCAGGAAGAGCGCATGCACAACATGAGTCACGCATTCTGACTCGCGCATGTAACTTAGTTCACTTGTGCATTCGCATCAGATTGTGCTGAAGTAATTTGTAATATTACATTTATTTTGTGACGTTATATATGTGATCAATCATATAGGATGCGTTTCTTTCAAGCGAAATAAAACGAACTAACAAATGGCTTCAGTCAGTGATGGCTACCGGTTTTCATTCAGTGTTTCGGCTTTAGCGCATGCAGAGCAATGCATAATAACGATGATTGGGACGATCATATTATATAACAGAAATGAGAACACTATTTTAATAAATGGTTGTAAAGTCATTGGGTTTAGGTGCCGTGTTCAGAGCGTTGTTCCTAGAGCGCGTGAACACCACGCGTCTCCCATTCTGAATATGAATATCAGCAACTCAATTCAAGTTCACTTGTCCATTCGCATCATTTTGTGAAGATATATAATTTGTAATATTTTGTTAACTTTATATAAATCTGATTAATCTCATATAGGAAGCTTTTTGTTGAGTTAAATAACGTGCTAGCAAAGTTTCAGTGTAACCTGTGTTGATTCAGCGCATCGGCTTCAGCTCGCGCTGTTCAAACAGCAACGCACGACTAATAATAACTATGATTGGGACCGTCACATTACATAACATTAATGAAAACAATATTTTAATAAATCCTTTTGAATTAACTGGGTTTAGGTGACGTTTCAGCACGTTGCTCTTGCAAGTGCGTCCACAAATTCTGAATAACAGATCTGAGGCGGCGTTCGTGTTGTATTACATGTTATATTTGGTTATTAAATAAGTAGCCTAATTTAATTAAATTATAAATAACCTCGACTAATTTTACAATCCCATAGCCCTTTGTTTGGATAAAAATCCTTCTCATTCATTTGGTGAAGAACATGGCGTTTTGAGCAGCATTGCACTTAGGCCTACTGTCATGCTGTCGGCTATAAGCCACTGCTGTAGACGCATATTGCAGTATTATGGTAAACGATTAATCGATTAATTGATCGTTAATTTAAACGACGATCGATCATGGGAATTTGTGAAAATTGACATCCCTAATAAATATTGATTAAAATTTTGATTATGAAGTTAATTAGGATATAAATATATACAGGTATATTGAAGCGGCAGTGGATTTCAGGATCCCCCCCTTCACTCCCTCCTAAGGCCAATTTTGGGGTCCCAATGACCTCCTAAAGTTGGTCTACCAATTTAGAGCGCTTCATAATGTTCCATGCCCCCCCCCCCTTTTTTTTTTTAGTTTATAATCTTTGAAAAAAATAAAATCTCTTTTCCCCTCAGGGATTTAACTTCAACCATTATTAATCTCATCTAATTTGGTTTTATCAATGGCTTGATTGATTACAATAAGCACATATTCATCCTTAAGAGGACATACTACATTAGCACCCCATGTTAAATACCACCCCATTATAAATACCAAGATATCTAATCTAAAATTAGGGATTTTAAATACACTTCTTTCAAACACAGACCTTTTTCATCTTCAAAACAATAGTGGTCTGAAATAAAAATAAACAAAATAAATAGGCATAATAATCCATCCCATTACATTCAGTCTCTGCATAAAACATCCTTCAGTTTACAGTCTACATACATGTACCATCTTAATTTCACATCCTATTAATTTCTTTCTCAAACATGTACATAACATCCATTTCAATCGCTATTCCCTGATTTTACTCAAGAACCTTCTTGTTAAACCCATTTTCATAACTAATTTTTTTTCTTTTCCACATAGATTTCCACATACTCAAACCTTTTTGTTACACTTGCTTTTTCCATCAAATCCAGTTTTCACTCATGATAGCCCACATCATATTTAACTTAAAATGAACATAACCATAAAATTGTTAATGTTGGAAACTTCATCAAAATGACATGGTTATCCATTTGTATTACATTCAATCAGCTTGTTCACATCTTTTATCTCGTGACATTGTGCTTAATCATACTCAATACCAAATATTTTTCAAAATAAATTTCCAAACCCATGTTATTTAGTAAACCATTCAAAATCAATTCATTAGGGTCTCCTTTAAAGTAACATTTTTCTTTCAATGTCTTGTCCATTAAAACTTTAGGCGTAAGCTCCAAATGACCAAAATCTTAACCTTGTTGATTTATGTCATCTGGCAGTGATACTTCTCATCAAATCCCCACTAGCCTTCCTTTGCCTCTTACACCAAAATTGTTATAATTTTACCAAGAACTTAAAAATTTCCATAATCTCCCATATACTTTATAAAATATTCAAATTTGTACTGTCATCATCAATTTCTTTAAAACTGTTTTAAAACAATCTGTATTTTGAAAATCATTCAATGTATTTAATTTGCCTTCAGGTAAAATAAATTCTATCAGAAGTTTTATTTTCACAACATTAATTTTTAGGGCTATTTCTCTCTTGTTTTAACTTGTCACATTATTCTTTATCAAAAATAGTTGATGCACCATGTGATCATTATTGTTTCAGTCTTATCTCTACTGCTCTACAGAAACCAAAATATTATTTTACTCATGTCTCAATCCCAGTCACACAGAAAAAGTGTAGTCTTAGTCACATGCTCCTTTAACATTAATTCGACGTTATTACTAGACATCTAATGTCCTGCATCCATTTAAGGGATAAACAATAAAAATTAAACTTTCTCTTTTTAGAAGTTATCTTTTTGGTCGCCCTCCTGCCTTCAGAAATATGAGGGAATCTTTGGATAATTTAGATAGTGACTTCAGCCAATTTGTCACTTTGTCTCTGCCGTCAAGTTTCTAACATTTATGTTGACCATTTCTAATCAATTTACATTTCAATTTAAACCCTCAGTTAAATTTGGAGATTGGTGTTTAACCCATTAAGAAACAGCAATCTTTAACACTATAATTCCAACTAATTCAGAGATTAATTCAAATCAGCATCATAAATGACAAAATTAGTCATAATTACCAGTAACAGACAGAGCTGGATACCAGTCCACTTAAAGCTCGTCCCGTGTTCTGGATCAACTTTCTCAGATTCCTTCAGAATTAGCAGTTTCTTTAAAGGTTGTCATTTGCCTTAACCCATCTGTAATGATAAACACTCATTCCAGAGGTTAATGACCCCATACACCCCATCAGGACAGAACAGTTTCACAAACCAACACATACAAAACATAAAGTGCAGTCATCAACAAACACGCACATTAAACGTATAACTATGAATTGCTCATTCTCAAAATTTGCTTTTAGTGTTTAACTAAAAAAATATTTAAACTCAGTTCTTGTTTTTTTTTAACCAATTTTCAAATCATGTTTGTTCGTTATTTCTTCATTTTTAGAGAAGTCAGCTGGGTTGTTTTGGTACTGATATCATTGCTTTTGTTTTGTCTCAGCTTTAGCAGGACGATAACAGACAGAGCACCATTCCTCCTTTTCAAGCAGTCTCTCTCTCTCTCTCTTACACGGATAGTCTCTTATTTAATTCATTAACCTTTAACCTTCACAAAGTTTTAGAAATTGGTTTATCCTTAAAGAATAAATTTGTATCAGAAATTTAAATGTTTAACTTTTCAATTAGAGCTATATAATAATCTCGAAATAAGTTATGCTATGATTTTTTTTTCTTCATGTTACTTTAGTTAAATACCTTTTGTTATCCAGACCTCCTCTTTAAACTTCAACAGCTGTCCTTATCTTTAGACACCACCATGCCTCCAAATTCTCCTCTGCCATATCTAATGACCTGCAGGATTAAACTCATGATATGGAAATATTAGTTCAATATCACACAGTTTTACTGATTCAATTAATACTTTTTTTTTCTGGTCTCCACAAAAGTTATTGACAATCACCTCATGGTCTCAGCTGGCTCTTGAATGACCTTTACCATCATAACTTTCACTCAGGGTCTTCCCTGGCATTCACAAGCAGTGCGGTACTTGTGTGAGCGGTATGGAGGAGCCATTATTAGGGCAGGCCATGCTGTGTCCTGTCTGGACTCTCAGCCCCTACAACCACAGCGTCCCCCCTTACTAATGCTGCTGGCCTCACAGTCATCGGTTCAACTCTCATACACACCTCACATAAAAACACCTCCCTTCTTGGAAGTGCCCAATGCCGGTGACCCCCATGTCTTAGGTCGTCCCCCTGCTGGCCAAAAGAGGATCTTACCCATCTTAGGCGAATCACCCTCATTCACATTGGTCATCGTTTGAGATCTTTGACCCTTAAAATGGATCAGATGTTTTTCTGGAGCCTTGGGGAAAGTGCATTCAAGAGTCACCAGAGCCATTTAGTCTGCTTACTATAGGTAAAACATGGAGACAGGTTAATCATAACACTACTTAATAACTTATACCATTTTAAATCCTTCAAACTGCAACATATTAGTGCGTAGATTATACTCAGTGAATTTAGCCATAACTACTGTCCACTCAATTTAATGTCCTGCATGTTGACTTTGACCTGATCCATTGGTCCTGTGCATGGTGGCGGCTAAGATTAGACAAAGATGTCACTGGTCATGGAATAATTTATTTAAAAATTTCTGTTCAATAAAATTCTGTATTTGAAAACATTTGATACCTTTATTATTGCCTTCCTAATGGCACTCTTTCACTCTTTCTAACAAATCACTGTCTCAATGATTTTCAACTGATGCACTGTGCTTTTACTATAATTCTCTTATCACCTATGACACAGGCTCAGATAACAGCATTGAGCTGGTTTTGAATGAGAGAGAGACTCTGAGTTATTCAGGATGGTTCACTGTGTTTTCATAAACGTTATACTACTCACACTAGCTCAGCTTAAGATCTGGCTAGAAATTAAAATTGTTTTCAAATAGGCCATCAAACATTTCCTTTAAACTCTATCCTTAGACAGAGATCACATTTTCCATTAATCATAAGTTTATATTTGTCTTTTTTCCATACAATTCATTTAGAAACTACAAATTTCTCAGATTAAGTCTCTGTTACTCTTGCAAGTTTGGCCATAGCACCAGAAATGGTGAGGGCCAGATTCAGATAAGCAAATGGTTTTATTACAGCTCTGCACCAGCTTAACTATTTTAAACCAAAACACCAGCATCTAGGGTTTTTAACATATTAATGCCAATTTATCTAATAAAAACGTTTTTTTTTTTTTTTTACCAACATTTAGGCAAATTAACATTATTAGAATTTTTCAAGAGTTAGAGTAACAGGAACAACCTTTTTCATACATTTGTCATTTAAACTTCTATGTTACTATTTATACATTTTCTTGCCTCACGTTTTTCAGTCAATGTCTTTAATTTTACCTCAATTTCCATTAATTTTTATAGATCTTTCCTTCAAAAATACTACAAAATGTAATCTGATGGGCTGATTTGCCACCATTTGTACACCTTATGGGTGGGTGGTTACAGTTACGTACAAAATGGCCCTGCTGACCACAATTAAAACTGTCATTTAGCAACTGGCATGTTTCAGTCTAGTTCCCAGTCTGTAATGCGGTGCCTAAAGCGGCACTCACTCGGACAGTCAGAGAAGAGCGCGCGAGAGGGGAGGGGGCAGATAAGACTGGCTGCTCACACATCTTGGTGTTTTCGCTTTTTCAAAAACAATCTCAAGCCCTTTTTTCAGACTACTCCTCAATTCCAGTAATTTCAGACAATTTATTACGTTTGGTAATTAGAATATACCATCCCTCAGTAACTTCTGGGATTTTTCTTTCAGGGGTTAAACCCCACCCATTTTACAAATTCATTAATAAGCACTCTTTGTTTGTAGCAAGTCAGGTTGCTATTTAACTTTTCAATCAGAATTAAAACCTTGCTGCCATGTTTTTTTTTTGTTTTTTTTTATAAATGTTCTGCACATTTTTTTAAGTGAGGGCTTCAGAGCAAAGCTAGTTACAGCATTTGCTCTCTTTCATGTCAACATATTATCAAGACTGATCAAGTTACTGATCATCTCACAATTATCAGCCATATTTTATTCAAAGTTCATACTCACTGAAACAGCAAGAGATGGAGGCGGCGATCTTTACCCAACACAGCTGTGGCTTCTGCGTGATGAAACTGTAAAGGACACTTGTACGAAAACGTCACACATACTGGTACGTGCCAATTTGGGTCACAATTTTTATTTTACTCGGGATCGTTCCAGATGCATCCCTGGCAAGCAACTCCTGAATCTGTTTTTGTTTTGTTTTAACTAGTAATTTATTTTATTCCCTGACTGCCTAATTCACTAATTTCTAAACTCTAAGTTCGGGGATCCCCTTATCTGAGATGGAAGAGAGAGCGCAGGTTTGCGATGCCTACTGGACTCACACACCATTCCAGGGACGTACTCCTGTAGGGGTAGTGACCGCACTAAATGCCCACCGGGGCCCCCTTTCTTGAGTACGGTTCAATGCGCTGCCTTCTACCGTTAACCGCAACGATGCCATCAGCGACTTTACTTTATACTATCACACATGTATAATCAACTCCTCACTCCTATCGAAGTGAAGCTCTCTCGTTCCCCTTTACCATCTCTTCCATTCAGATAACCCTATCCAAATAATTAAAGCTTTCTACTACCCTATTTGTTGTTTTGCCAGGGGTGTCACCAAGGAATGATTGCCCGTGCATCCTCCACCAAAACTGTTAGGGGTTAACAGCTTATGACCCAAGGTGCGCGGTGTGCCGCGTCAAAGGTTTCAGCACGCACTTGCATCGCGGTTCATCTTACATCTGATGACGCATCTTTAATATGGGTTGTAACTTGAAAATAATGTTATGCATGTTTCTGTTGATGGATACACGTGCTGGCTTCTCAGTGATACATTACAACAGCAATAATAAATATAGCTGCAAGCAGCAATTGCGGGGCCAAGCCCAAGCCCAAGAAGCCCAAGCCCGGCTGTAGCGCAATGCAGAGCCAGAAGGAAAAAAATGGCAGAAATAGAATGTACATGTGTAACAGATCACTTCAGAAAGTATAGTTAGGATGAACTAAAAATGAACAGAAGTTCAGATGAACAAAATTAACAAAAATGCACTTATATCTAATTCAAGAGGAAGAAAGATAAGTACGACACTTACTCTGATAATAAAGGAATCGAAATAACACATTGCACAAAATTTTTATAAAATTGCCTCCACGGGATTCGAACCCTCTATCTCTGGGTCCAGAGGCTGTCGCTCATCTTGTTGCGCCACTGGGGAGGCATTCTTTTAAAACCTGTCGAAGTTCCTTAGATCAACTGATAATCAACACAAACATAATATTTTGCATTTAAATGCACTGCACGCTATATTTAACAGCTTCAGATGAGATCATTCTCAATGCCTGGATCAGATGCTACTTCTGCATCACGTCCTGCCACAGTACCTCTTGCGGTCTGGGCATGTGTCACACTGAGTAGAGAACCCACGACGCCATGCATCGGGGTCGTTGGCGTAACACATTGAGCTAATCGCTCAGGCACATTCTACAGGCTGCAGAGGAGAGTTTCAGTGTGAGAGTGAGGAGAAAAATCATAAGTTAGCATTTTAACTAGATTAGCATGCTAAGATAATGTAGTTTATGGTTAACCTAATAGCTAAAGAGTCATATTAGAAAGAATGGCAACTGGATAGCATGCTAACCAATAAGCATGCTAAGCTAACTAACATAAAGACAAAAACACAGGCAAGGTCAACTTCAGAGACAGATTTATCAGGAACGGTAGTGAATATCAGTCATTTCTGTGCGGCTCAGTCCAAAGATCCTTTGAGCCAATTTTGGACAAAATTGGACAGATTTTGAAAGAGGAGTAGCGAAAAAACACCTTTTCACTTGTTTCAATATGGTGGACAGTCACATGTTTGGAAAATGACAAATGAGACATCGTCGGAATCTGCATAAGCCAGAGAACAAAATGACTTATAGAATTTAGATAATGTTTTCAAAAGTTATAAGCATTTTTGCAAAAAACCTTATATCTCTGGAATATGGAGGTGGCGCTGTTTTGAAACTTCTCAAGTAAGTTTAGGACATAATGTCGGTCATGCATACCAAATTTTGTGTGGTAGGCATATCACATTTTATGACTAAATTTAAAATGGCGGTCACGTGGTTCATTCGATCCTAACATATCCAGTATCCCCGGGTTCGGCATGACGCGAGGAATCCATAGACACCAATATTATGATTTTCTGAGAAATCGTTCAGAAGTTTTGAGCAAAAACAACCATTTTTCATATCTCATGACCCATAGGTGGCGCTGTTCCCAACTTTGGCATGGACCCTCAGATCATGGGTCTGATGAATTATACCAATTTTTGTTTCGAATGGTCAAAGTTTGGCTGAGATACAGCCTCTGAACCAAATTTGGGTCGACCTCATTAAGTTTGAGACACCATAACTTTTTTTATTCCAGAAGAACAAAAAATTCTGTTCAGTCATTTCTTTGCGGCTCAGTCCAAAAATCATCTCTACCAAGTTGTGTGAGAATTGGACAAATTTTGAAGGAGGAGTAGTGAAAAAACTGAATACTATACTTTTCAAAATGGCCGTTACTGTAATGGGCAGAGCCCTAATGTAAGATATTGAGTATGAATAGGGTGAGGAGAGGAATCCGATGTACGAAGTTTCATTTCTCTATTCCAAAAGGTTCAAAAGTTATAACAGCTTCAATGTTGAATTTTTGAACTGGTGGTGGCGCTATGGAGTTGGTTCTAGAGACCAATTTGGTCCAATTACTTTTCATGAGCATCACTACAAGTATGCCAAAATTCATCATTTTCCTACTTACGGTTCATAGGGCTGCTATAGACCTCCAGTGGGGAGGAAGAAAAATAATAATAAGAAGAAAACTAACAGATACAATAGGGGCTACAGCCCCTTTGGGGGCTTGTCCCCTAATAAAAGAAGTGGGCAAAACGGTCTATATGTGTAAGCTTTGTTTAATGCATGTGAGTGCTGCCGTATCTTCGAATATGAATTAGGGATGTCAACGATTAATCGATGATCGATTAATTGTCGATAAGACATTTGATCGATAAGACTTATCAATCATCGATTAAGCAGGGTCATGCGCGTGCGTGCGGCTCAACCGCAAAACGGGAGGAAAAATTATGCGAGCGTGCCCGAGTTCTATTTGGGACCATTTTACAGCTGGAGTTACACCTTCATCATGACTGCAAGTTTGCATGTGCATTTGCAGCCTTTTGTTTTGTGCAAATGTAAGTTGTAATATTGTGTTTATTTTGTGCAGTCCTATCTATTGCTGATTTATCTCATAAGGATGCATTTGGTTAATAATTAACATTAGAGGCGAGCGGTAGTAAAAGCGTGGCAGTGATCAGCTTCAGCGTGCAGCTCCAACAGCAATGCACAGCTAATAATGACTATGATGGGGACTGTCATATTACACAACATTAATGAGAACACTATTGTAATAAAACATTGTGATTGTTAATTATTTGGGTTTATTTGCCATTTCATTGCGTTGCTCCAGGAAGAGCGCATGCACAATGAGTAACGCATTCTGACTGGCGCATGTAACTTAGTTCAAGTGCACTTGTGCATTCGCATCAGATTGTGCTGAAGTAATTTGTAATATTACATTTATTTTGTAACGTTATATATGTGATCAATCATAAAGAATGCGTTTCTTTTAGTGAAATAAAACGCACTAACAAATGGCACTGCTACCGGTTTTCATTCAGTGCTTCAGCTTTAGCGCATACAGAGCAATGCATAATAACTATGATTGGGACGATCATATTATATACCAGAAATGAGAACACTATTTTAATAAATGGTTGTAAAGTCATTGGGTTTTGGTGCAGTGTTCAGAGCGTTGTTCCAGGAAGAGTGTGTGTACGTGTCTCCCATTCTGAATATGAATATCAGCAACTCAATTCAAGTTCACTTGTTGATTCACATCATTTTGTGAATATATAATTTGTAATATTTTGTTAACTTTATATATATATCTGATTAATCTCATATAGAAAGCTTTTTGTTGAGTTAAATAACGCGCTAGCAAAGAGCTTTAGTGTAATTACCAGTGTTGATTCAGCGCATCAGCTTCAGCTCACGCAGTTCAAACAGCAACGCGCCACTAATAATAACAATGATTGGGATTGTCACATTACAGCGTCCACACATTCTGAATAACAGATCTGAGGCAGCGTGTTCGTGTTGTATTACAGGTTATATTTGGTTATTAAATAAGTCGTTTAATTAAATTATAAATCGCATCGACTTATTTTACAATCCCATAGCCCTTTGTTTAGATTTTTGCGATTGAGAACTCGTGCGATCGCGATGTGAGAAGATTTGTGACCCTGTCTGTGAAAACCCTCCTTAAGAAAAAAATTTGTGATTCACTGTTTTCTACATAAAATCATCCTACATAATGTAAATAATATTCTGTTAAAATATAACCTTGATATCTCCAATATTAACTGAGTATGGCTATGTTAAAGATTTGCTGAATTTCGGGCTCAGAAAATCATGTTTTTGAGAAATTCCAATGTAAACACAAGCTTATTTTTAAAACTGCAACACATTTGATGCATAATTATCCTGAATATGAGCCATATACCACATTAAAGCTAAGATTCTCCCATTTTCATTTACATTTATGCATTTAGCAGACGCTTTTATCCAAAGCGACTTACAACTCAGGAGTACAGGAAGCGATCCGTCAAGAAGAGGCAAAGAAACACAAAAAGTGCCCCAAATACCAAATTTGTATACTGCTCGGAGTAGCAAAAAACAGAAAAGGGAAGAAGAAAAGAGAAATAGAGGAGGAAGAGTTTTTTTTTTAAAATTTATGTAAGATTAAGTGCTCATGGAAGAGATGAGTTTTTACCTGTCTTGAATGAAGCGAGTGATTCTGTCGTGCGTATGGAGGATGGAAGATCGTTCCACCAACCAGGAACAATGAAAGAAAAAGTTCTGGAGAGGGATTTCATGCCTCTCTGTGATGGTACCACAAGCCTTCGCTCATTAGCTGAGCGAAGGATTCTGGTGGGGGTGTGGACTAGGAGTGAGTCGAAGTATGCGGGTGCTGAGCTTGTGGAAGATCCATAAGCAAGAGTCAGAGCTTTGAATTTGATCCGGGCAGCGAGTGGTAGCCAATGCAGAGAGATGAATAGAGGTGTGACAAGCCATTTTGGGCTCATTGAATACAAGACTTGCCGCAGCGTTCTGGATCATTTGCAGTGGTTTTCAGTGATATATGACACATTTATGGGAAAATTCTTAAAGTTTTGTAAAACAGGCCTATTTATGATAATGCGTATGTCCAAAAAGCACAAAAACATTCAAACAAATTGGGGGTACAAGAGCTTGATTGTAGCAACAATCAATTAATTGCAATTAAAAAAGTCAATTAATTGAAATTATTTGTATAACTTTATTAATAAAATTAAATATCCATGGAAAAAGTCATTAATATATCAAACAAATACATTTCAGTAGAAAATCACTAACTTAAATGATTTTACTGGGCTACATTAAGTACAGTACTGGAGTAAAAATAAAGAGAAGGATAGTTCACCCAAAAATGAAAATCGTCATCATTTATTTACCCTCATGTACCCTCAACCTGCACTTTCTTCAATAAACCCGGTTATATCATTATTCGGAGTAATTCCACCGAGATTAAAATCAGAAAAGCTGTTCACCTATTTTCTGTTCCAGTTCGCGTTTAAAGGGTTACTTCAGCGATTAGCATATGGCTTTGTATCAGTAGAAACCCTGGAGTATATTCAAATGATTGTGCTTTCCCCCCTCATATCCCCCTGAGACAAGAGATTTATGCATTTTATTTCTGGAAAAATTCCTCCTATGATGCAAATTGACGATTTTTGCATCATAGGAGGAATGTTTGCCCAAAGGCTAAAGACTACAGCCAGCAGAGGGAGCCATTTCCGCATGTTTTGAACTCGCGCATGGGGGATGGGAGATTACACTCAGCTGGCAGGGAGAGCTCAGCTCAGCTGCAGGCACTCATTTAAACGGAGCTGTGGTAAGCAATGTAAGTGTTTTAACTTCTCAAATTAATTTCTATGAAAGTTAAGCTTGCAAAGGCATGAACTGAAACGCGCCAGACTGAACTCGCGTTGTGAATGTATGCCGCGAGTGTAGTCGCGATTACCTCAGCTCTCATCACTCCTGCAGTTAGTGCTCAGTGCTGTGAGACTCGCGTGGTGACTCACTCATTATATTGAACACACACGTTCAGTTTTTAATTGTAGTGTCTTCAACTCAGTCACAGTAATCAAGTTGGTGGCGTTGGGAATGGCCTCACAGGGCAGCGAAGCATTCTGGGAATTGTTGTCTTTCATCCCCATGGGACAAAAATACATTTTCTGTCTTTTCTCAGTCTAGAAGGCACCAAATTCAAAAATAATTTCACATTTCTACTGCATTGATGACCCAGTTTAAATACAGATTCATCTTCCCAGCGCTGAAGTACCCCTTTAAGTGCTGCTATGTCAAATAGCCTAGATAACTTAATTCATTTATCCAGTGGTTCCCAACGTTTTTTCAGTCATGGCGCCCTTTGAAAATGTTCAAAATTTTGTGGCACCCCATCACATACGTTACGCTAGGGGTGTAACAGTACAGATTGCTCACGATTCGGTTCACAGTTTCAGATTCACGGTTTCTGTATGGTTCGGTATTTGCTACGTTCATGGAAAAAAAGGACTACTGTCAAATAAAAATAAAGAAAAGAACAAATAACTTAAATACAGGCAGCAGCACAAATATTTACTATTGAGCAAAGATAATAAAATAATGCTTTTTTTTCTTTTCAAGTAGGTCTAACATTAGTTTTTAGGTAAATAAATTGAATAAAGTAATCAAATGAAAAATTACTGCATATGTAACTGTTTAAATTGAATATTTATCCTTATTAAACTTACAAAAGCTCTTCAATCAAGAGCAGTGAGTGATTCCTTATCTTCTTTGGCATTTAACAGACAACAGTAAAGGTTACTGCCCCTTTAAGACCCAGGGGTATCGCTTTCTCAACTTTATGTTTACTTAAGGCATATTCAGACTATGTCTGGATGTCTGGATGCTGGACTGTGTCTTGGATACTCATCAAGATGGACATGTTGACATAGGCTACTTCTTGTGTGAGTTTGTCCGTTCAAGCGCAAGACTTAAAAGAGAAATCAATAGTTGCGCTGAGACGTTCATGTGCGCGCTTTCGGATGACCGCACAGAGACAAATCTTTTCACATCGCGATTGCATGTGAGTTCTCAATCGCGTCTTCTGGCTCTACACCCGTATTCATATTTGAAGATACGGCAGCACTCACATGCATTGAACAAAGTTTACTAAGAGAGACCGTTTGCCCACGTTTTTCTTTTATTATCGCTGTTGTTGTAGTATATAACTGAGGAGCCAGCACGTGTATCCATCGACAGAAACATACATAAAGCATTATTTTCAAGTTGCAGCCCATATTAAAGATGAGACGTCAGATGTGAGATGAACCGCGATGCAAGTGTGTGCTGAAACCTTTTACGTGGCACTCCGGTTGTGAAACACTGCATTAATCTGACGCACCATCCAACACATGTATTATATTGACACATAGCAGGCCTAATACGACTTTAAATTAAGATGGTTATTATTGGCACAATGTTGAGCTACAAAACAAAGAAGAAAATATTAAGGCGATGACACGAAAATATCTCGCCAGACATCTGAACCCGGCTTAAGTCACGATGACCTGATTTGACGCTCGTGCCGATTGATATTAATGTCTTTCTCTTCCTTAATGGTAAAAAAAGAAGTTCCGGAACTGAATAACATACGAATCAGCTGGTCTTGTTGTGATGAAAACCTCCTGAGATTATTAAAATCGATGTTTAGGGAGCCCGCATGCGATATTTTTGTGTGTGCAAAAGTATAAAGTATAGTGTCAATAAAATCACTAATTTCAGTATTTATAATGTTATGAATTAAAAATTGAGTATTGTATCTCAAATCCCTTGGTATAATTTATAATTT
Organism: Pseudorasbora parva; assembly: GCF_024679245.1. Classification (NCBI taxonomy): domain Eukaryota; kingdom Metazoa; phylum Chordata; class Actinopteri; order Cypriniformes; family Gobionidae; genus Pseudorasbora; species Pseudorasbora parva. Next base: position 26,723,406 of record NC_090190.1, on the reverse strand, counting down.
ACAGCAATAAACACACATGACCTATTTGGCACTTTGACGATCAAAATCTCATAATTAAATTTTGGGGGGGTGAAACACTCAGTTTCAGTCAATCTCATGTCAATCATGAGTACCTATAGAGTAGGACTGCATCCTTCATATCTCCGAAAAGTCTTTAGTTTTATTATATTTATAAAAGAAAGATAGGCTGTACCGAGTCTTTCCGGAAAAAAAAAAAACGAGCGGCTGGAGGCTTATAGTGTGGGCAGAGCTAAAGAATGACGAGCGCGCAGCTACAGCACAAGAGCTTCTGAAAGCTGACATCGTCATCCGTGGAAAAGAAAACGTTACCCTAAATAAACCATGGCCATCATTCAGATTCAACTAATACATATATATAATCCAGAATCGGATCCGGAGGCTAAAATAAATTGAACAGGAGAAGCAACAACAGCAGGACGTCCGTCTCTGTGGTATGTACTGTATTTAGTGGCTTGTCAACATTTGCGTTTGTTTACTTGTGGATTGTGAGGACATGATTTGGTTTATGGACTGTTGAATGCGACTAAACCTTAGCAGTAGCAACCAAAACGGTTTTGCACGTCAGACTGTGTTATAGTGTTACATAGAAAAACAATGGAGTAGTGCATTTGAATGTGCTTTGTGTGAACGCCCCCCCCTAGGTTAATGTTTGGGGTGGTTTTACAATAAACAAACAGACACCTATAGTGGTCAGCTAAACAAATGTATTTAAACACACGCTATAAGTTACATCGCATGCTTCATTAATAAATTAACTGTACGATCGTGTTGTTTACTGATGTTTACTCACGCAACGATAGCCAACAACATAGACATTTGAAGTAGTTTTACTCACCACCTGCTTCTAAAGCACGATCATTAAACTTTAACGTCACCGCTCCATCAAAAACACACTTCTTTGGTGGTGATGTTTGTAATAAGTTAGACCGAACACCATGTAGGTCAATAACAACTGTTTTATTCGTCACCGTTCACACGGTATATCCTCCACCATTAGCGCCCTCACCTGGTAAGGCACCACACATATAACATCTCCCCTTTTCACTTATAGTTAAAGTGACAGACATAACTTAACAGTCATCACTAACAGCTAGGGGAAACAACATAACAATAACCATTAATTTAATGAGCATTACTAATGTCTCGGTTCACAAGTCTAATCTCATCGGTGGTTTGCGAACTCTTTTTGGATATCTCGCTTCTGTGATGCTCGGCTCAGTAACACTGGACTGGACATTAACACTGGGCTCTGTGACTTTGGACTGGGTATCGATTCCATTACTTCCATCTTCTCCTGTGGATGACAACTGGGAAATGGACTCTTGTTCTGACTCATGGGTGATGCTTTTTTGTTGATGTTCTCTGGTCTGTATCAGATGCCTTCTATTGCGTCTGAGTTGTTGACCATCACTTTCCACAATGTAAGAACGAGGTGCCTCACATACTTCCACCACCTTTGCTGGTTTCCACTTTGCATCCTCTTGCACCCGCACATAATCACCAGGTTTAAGCTCTGGCAGGGGTCTGGTACCCTTGTCATAGTAGTGTTTTGTTTTTAACTGGTTTCTTTTGAGCTGTCTGTGAAGTCCAGTTATGCATTGTGGAGTAAGCAATGTCTGTGCAGTGGGTAGCAGTGTTTGAGTCCTACGCCCCATGAACATTTGCGCCGGAGATGGGAGGTTTTCCAGGGGTGTGTTTCGGTAGTCTAGGAGTGCAATGTATGGGTCTTGTCTGTCTGCCGTTGCTTTTTTGAAGAGTGACTTGATCACCTGGACAGCCTTTTCTGCTTTGCCGTTACTTTGTGGGTACCTGGGTGATGATGTAATGTGCTTGAATCCATATGACCGACTGAAAGAAGCAAAATCAGCTGATGCATAAGCTGGGCCATTATCCGTTATCATCACTTCAGGTATACCATATCTGGCGAAATGCTGTTTACAGGTGTGAATGATGGTTGTGCTTTTAATGTTTTTTACCTTGTCCACTTCTATGAAGTTGGAATAGTAGTCCACAAGTACAATGTACTGTTCAGACTCAAATTCAAAAGAGTCAGAGCCCACTTTTTTCCATGGCCTGTCTGGAATGTCATGCCCTATCATGGGCTCCTTGCAGTTTCTTCTGCGGAATGTGTTGCACACAGGGCACTTAGAAATTAGGTCAGAAATTTGCATCGACATGCCGGGCCAAAACATTATGTCTCTCGCTAGCCGTTTCGTTTTTTCAATGCCTTGGTGACTGGTGTGGAGTTTGTGTAGCATTAATCTTTGTTTACTTTGTGGAATGACTATGCGGTTGCCTTTTAGGAGTATGTCATCTTCGACAGTCAGTACATCACGATAATCCCAGTAAGGTTTTGCTTGGTCAGGCAATTCACGTTTTTTTGGGGTTCGAAAAAGTCGTTGAATTTTTTAATTATGATTTTAACGTCATTTTTGTCTTCAGTTTCAGCAAACTCGAACGTGTTGTAGATTTCCAGGGCTTCGTCGCCAATAACATGCACCAGTGTGCAGCTCTGTATTTTCTTAGCTTTTGTTTCTATGCCCGACGCGGTCATATACAGTTCAAATTTCTGTTTCCATTTTTTCCAGTTCTCCGCTGTGTTGCCCTCAAACTGCAGTGGTTGTGGTGGCTTTAGTCCTTCCATAATGGGCTTGAATTCGCTACTTCTGACACCATGTAATAAGTTAGACCGAACACCATGTAGGTCAATAACAACTGTTTTATTCGTCACCGTTCACACGGTATATCCTCCACCATTAGCGCCCTCACCTGGTAAGGCACCACACATATAACAATGTTGATTTGGTGAAGTCCTGAGACAGCAGTGAGAGCAGTGTTTATGGGTGCCGTGCATTTGCTCTCGCTCTGGTCACTCGCGCGCACACCCTTCCAGGAGAAGAGCCCGTACGGCCCATACATGGACATTCCGACCCGTTGACGTCAAGCAGACTTGTACTCGAAAAAAACTCTCCGAAACTTGTGAGAAGGAGTATTTTTGACACTCCATCAAACGTCCAACTTATTTTTTGGAAACTTTGTCCATGTTTATGATGGGAATCCAAGTTTTTAACAGTGTAAAAAGCTCAGTAGGCATGGAACAGCATTTCACCCCCCCCCCCCCCCCCCCTTAATAATATTTTTATACAAATGAAGAAAAACATTTAAAATATTTACTTTTTTAAACGTTTTAGCCTATATATCTCTATATTAATAACTGTCTGAGTAATTCTGAGTATTCAGCTGTGAACTCTCAAGTGATGGCTTTCTAAATATATATTGGTTATTAGTATATTCAGAATAACTTAGGAGCAGCTGTCTTTTTAATAATAATAATAATAATAATAATAATAATCTTCTTCTTTCGGCTGTTCCCTTCAGGGGTGGCCACAGCGAATCATCTGCCTCCATCTATTTCTATCCTCTGTATCCTCTTCTCTCAGACCGACTACCTTCATGTCCTCCTTCACTACATCCATAAACCTCCTCTTTGGTCTTCCTCTTGACCTCCTGTCTGGCAGCTCTAACCTCAGCATCCTTTTTACCAATGTATTCACTCTCCCTCCTCTGAACATGTCCAAACCATCTCAACCTGGCCTCTCTAACTTTGTCTCCAAAACATCTCACATGTGCTGTCCCTCTGATGTTCTCATTCCTGATCCTATCCATCTTCGTCACTCCCAAAGAGAACCTCAACATCTTCAGCTCTGCTACCTCTAGCTCTTCCTCCTGTCTTTTCCTCAGTGCAACTTGTATCGTCTCCAAACCATACAACATCGCTAGTCTCACTACTGTTCTGTACACCTTTCCTTTCATTCTTGCTGGTACACTTTTATCACACAACAGACCTGACACTTTTCTCCACCCATTCCAACCTGCCTGCACACGCTTCTTCACCTCTTAAGTACTTAAAATCCTGCACCTTCTTTACCTCTTCTCCCTGTAACCTCACTGTTCCACTTGGTTCCCTCTCATTCACACACATGTATTCTGTCTTACTGTGATTAACCTTCATTCCTCTCCTCTCCAGAGCAAACCTCCACCTCTCTAGACTTTCCTCCACCTGCTCCCTGCTCTCACTACAGATCACAATGTCATCCGCAAACATCATAGTCCATGGAGCTTCCTGTCTGACCTCATCTGTCAGCCTGTCCATCACCACCGCAAACAAGAAGGGGCTCAGAGCCGATCCTTGATGCAGTCCCACCTTTACAGTGAAGTCCTCTGTCTCACCTACGGCACACCTTACCACTGTCCTACTGCTCTCATACATATCCTGCACCACTCTAACATACTTCTCTGCCACTCCAGACCTCCTCATACAATACCACAGCTCCTCTCTTGGCACTCTGTCATATGCTTTCTCTAAATCTACAAAGACACAATGCAGCTCTTTCTGACCTTCTCTTTACTTCTCAATCAACATTCTCAAAGCAAATAATGCATCTGTAGTGCTCTTTCTTGGCATGAAACCATACTGCTGCTCACAAATGTCCACTTCTCCCCTTAGCCTTGCTTCCACTACTCTTTCCCACAACTTCATTGTATGGCTCATCAGCTTAATACCTCTATAGTTTCCACAACTCTGCACATCCCCCTTGTTCTTAAAAATCGGCACCAAAACACTTCTCCTCCATTCCTCAGGCATCCTCTCACTCTCTAAGACTTTGTTGAACAACCTCTTGTTGAACAACCTCTACTGCCATTTCTCCTAAACACTTCCATACCTCCACTGGTATGTCTTCAGGGCCAACTGCCTTTCCTCTCTTCATCCTCTTCAAAGCTCTCCTAACTTCACCCTTGCTAATACTTTCTACTTCCTTGTCAACTCTTCTCTCCCTGTCATTTTCCTCATTCATCAGTTCTTCAAAGTACTCCTTCCATCTTTCCCTCACCCTCCTGTCACCTGTCAAAACATTTCCACACATTTCAAAACAATCACTCTAACCTGCTGCACATCTTTCCATCTCTATCCCTCTGCCTCACCAACCGATACACATCTCTCTCACCTTCCTTGCTATCTAACCTTGCATACATGTCCTCATACGCTCTCTGTTTGGCCTTTGCCACCTCTATCTTAAAGGACAACTCCGGTGAGAAATGAACCTAGGTGTAATTAACAGATGGTTACCGAGTAGATCGTTCTCTGGGATGCGTTTTCATGAAAATCGAATGCAAAGAGTTTTATTTTTAAAAACAGATTAGCTCATAGCACTTGTCGTATGGGGCACAGGGTAGACACAGGGTGATAAAATTAAATCGCTAGTTAATACCACTAACAAGGCTCAAAAAAGCCTCACACTAACACGGTAGCATAATGAGGGTCCCTACATGCAAACCGAAGCATTGAGAACTTTGTAAGTGTACAAACAGTTTAATAAGAAGATACTTCATAAACATAGTGCATTACGCGTTCACGGACAGGCGCCATCTTGGAAAACCCGCGATTACCTCACGCTGCATCACCCTATATTCCTGTCTACTTTCCTCCGTCCTCTCACTGTCCCACTTGTTCCTAGCTAACTTCTTCCTCTGGATACTCTCCTGGACTTCCTCATTCCACCACCAAGTCTCCTTGTCTTCTTTTCTCCTTCCAGATGACACACCTAGCACCTTTCTACCCGTCTCCCTGATCACTTTGGCTGTAGTAGTCCAGTCATCCGGAAGCCCCTCCTGACCACCTAAAGCTTGCCTCAACTCCTTCCTGAAAACCACACAGGACTCTTCCTTTTCCAACTTCCACCACTTTGTCTTCTGCTCTGCTTTTACTCTCTTCATCTTCCTCACCACCAGAGTCATCTTACACACCACCATCCTATGCTGTCTAGCTACACTCTAACCTACCTCTACTTTACAATTGCTAATTTCCATTAAATTACAGCGTCTACATAAGATATAGTCCACTTGTGTGCTCCTGCCACCACTCTTATATGTCACCCTGTGTTCCTGCCTCTTCTGAAAGTACGTGTTCACCACAGCCATCTCCATACTTTTAGCAAAGTCTACCAACCTCTGTCCTTCTGGGTTCCTTTCCTGAAGACCAAACCTGCCCATCACTTCCTCGTCCCCACTATTCCCTTTCCCAACATGTCCATTCATATCTGCCCCATCACTACTCTCTCACCTCTGGGAACAGTCTGCATCACTTCCTCCAACTCGCTCCAGAATCTGTCTTTCTCATCTTGCTTACAACCTACTTGTGGAGCATAGGCACTAACAACATTCAACATCACACCTTCAATATCCAGCTTCAGACTCATTAACCTATCTGACACTCTCTTTACCTCCAGAACATTCTTCACAAACTCCTCCTTCAGGATCACTCCATTTTTCTTCCTGTCCACACCATTATAAAACAGTTTAAACCCTGCTCCAATGCTTCTAGCCTTGCTCCCTTTCCACCTGATCTCCTGGACACACAGAATGTCAACTTTCCTCCTCTGCATCATATCTACTAGCTCGCTGCCTTTACCTGTCATTGTACCAACATTCAAAGTCCCTACTTTCAGTCCTAAACTCTTGACTTTCCTGTTCTCTTTCTGCCTACGGACACGATTTCCTCCTCTCCTTGTTTGACTAACAGTAGCCCAATTTCCACCAGTGCCCTGTAGGTCAACAGCGCTGATGGCGGTCGTTGTTAACCCGGGACCCAACCGATCCGGTATGGAAGTCATATTCATGATTCGCATAATGGATTTGGCAAAAATTTTACGTCGGATGCCCTTCCTGACACAACCCTCTCTATTTATCCGGGCTTGGGACTGGCACAAAAGGTACACCTCCTGTGGCTAGATTTTTAATAATAATAATAATAATAATAATAATACATTTTATTTATAATGCACTTTATATTAAACAAAATCTCAAAGTGCTACAGAATAAAAAACAATCATCAACAACAATAAATAAATAAGTAAATGAATAAAATAAATAAAACTGAAAAAAATAAAAAATAAAGAAGTAACAAGTCAATTAAAAGCTCTGCTAAAAAGGTGGGTTTAAAGACCACCTTTTTTTTTTTTTTTTTTTACTATGAGTATGTCTAAATGCTACATTTGCCAAATCGGGGATGCCAGGCAAGGGGTTAAACTTAAAACTTTACTTGAAAAAAACCCTTTGTATACATTCCTAGTGTATTGGATTATACATACATACATACATACATACATACATACATACATACATACATACATACATACATACATACATACATACATACATACATACATACATACATACATACATACAGTGGTAGCTCAGAGATGTACAGTAGCATTTAAATATGAAATTGAATACATTAATGTAGGCTAAAATTAAAACTACAGTCTTCAATATACAATATACATTGCTTGAAAGCTACTGAATTATTACTTTATTCAAGAGCAGTGAGTGATTTTTAAGGACTAGTGTTCACAATCACTAGCGCTGCTAAGACCTGCTTGCATCTCGCACAGACACGCGATTTGACTTTCACTTTTGACATAACCGACTTACTTAGTCCAGTAATCATGTGTCTGACAGGCGCGCGCACTCAGCGAATGTAAAATGCGTATTAAATGTTTAACCGGCAAGGCTTTAAAACACGGCTATACACCCCCTAACTTTAGTGCATATGATTGGATATTTGCTCATATCAGCGCATAGACACACAGGCACACTCAGAGCCAAAATAAACGGAGATAAATATTTCAAACAAAGAGAAATATAAATAATTAATTGCAAAACCGCATTTCAAAAGGTAGCACACTGACTTCATTTAAAGGGATACTTCACCGCTTTTTCATATTAAACTTTGTTATTCCCTTAACTAAAAAGAGTTGATACCATAGACCGTAAAAAAATATGGACGACTCGACATCATCCGTTTCCGCTTGCCAGATTTGAAGCTTTCAGGCGGCCTGCACAGCGCTGACATCTTGGGACGAGTCTGCGCAGTAGCAATTTCGGGACCGGAGTTGCGCAGTAGAGAGCAGGAAGTACTGCTGCAATATCAAAAGCCCGCCCACACTCTCACAGATGCAGAATGATTAATTATGTTGGTGTGAAATAAACAGTTATGGAAATGTAGAAATTAAAGCTTAAGCTTCAATCTGCTCCCAAAAATCCCGAAAAAAGTCTGTTAGTGTCGAGAGAGAGAGAGAGGGAGAGACCATGTATGTGTGCGCACGGTTCACGCTTATATCGTCCAATCGCGGGCTATGTGTAGAGAGAGAGAGTGAATAGAACAAGAATGGAATATAATGAGATTCATCAGCCTGCCGTTCTTTGCGAGTCCTGCTGATTTGGTCCAGAACCATGAGCACCACAACAACTTTTGGATGTTACTGGTGTGGACATTGGAGTCAACGATTTGAACTTCAAGCTGCACATCCCATCTCTTTAGACAGTCTACCATTGACTAACCGAGTTCCTGCACAGATCTTTCCACCACTTTCTTGACTTTCTCACATTCATGCTCCATACAATACACCAAACGATCTTCCATCCCTTTGCATTTGTTCTGGAATTCTTCTTGTGAAACACAGCCACTCATCGCCTTGATACATTCAGCAACATGTCCTTCCAGCGCATTGACTTTATCAGTAAGTTGTTCTATGAGGTTGGTAATGGACTCAGGAAGTGTCTCCCTCTCTCTACTGCAAGTGGGGGGGGGGGGGGGTAATGGGAAGTTTAAGTCAAATTATTAATCTATGCTGGCTTGTAGCTTCGCTTTCATTTTCAGAGAATATGTATAAATCACTAAAGGTAGTTATTAAATTTTTGAGGGGTTCTCTAGGATTGGTAAATAAACCATTGGAACAATACACCTCTGGCATGCACTGATCCCTATCCAGAGTTGCATGACTTTCCAACAGGTAGTGTCCCTGTTTATCAACCCTTGATCTCACAATGGTGATAGTTATAACTTCTTTTTTTTCAGGTTGGGAATCACTATATGTTTTAATAAATAAATAATACTCATTCATTTGCATCTTTTCATCTTTCAGACCCTTTTATAGACACACATCTTACATGCTTTTCCCCTTAAAAAAACAGCAGCATAGAAATAAAAGTTGTATCTGTTTTTGGGTGATGGTGACGATGATGACAAGGACAATAAAGATGAAAGTTCATTCACCACACTCTAGCCCATAAAAACTCATGTCCAAGAATGCACATCTCAAAGTTTCCCAGTGCAAACTTTCGTGTTAATATCAAATCACACCAAACCAGAAAATCTTCACATCACATGAGTGGCACAATCCAGTTTCAGGATCCACAGCAGTATACCACATTGTCTCTAAATTCACTTCATTGACACCTTTCAGTCAAGGTTCCAGACAGGCAGGTGAAACAAAGATAAAAGTCCTTCTACAAAAATAATCACATTATGAAAATAACTACATAGATAACAGTAAACATTTAATCAATATAAGTAAAGAAACAATGCTTACTTTAGATTGAGCATCAAACTCAAAGTTTTCCAATCAGGACCAATGATTCACTAAAGGTAGTTAAGCCATAAACCATGCTTACTCCTCCATTACAAATCTACAACTTCTACTCTCTATATCTATTTTATACATGGGTATTACTGCTTGTTGCCCCCTCATGGTGAGTAGAAGTACAACGAAAAAACATGTTAACAGGTTTGACTGTTACCAGTGATTTGGTAGCAGCTGTCCAATCTTTCCATACATATTCTGGACATATTCAAATAGGACTGCACACATTTTCCTTCACTGAAAAAAAAAATCAGTGAGAGAGATGCTTTCTCTCATGTAGAGTTCATACAGAAACTGATTGGAAACTTCAGAGACTGTTTTGTTAACTTCAGCCTGGATATTTTTTTTTTTTATTAAATCTTCACTCTTTGTCACTTTAGACCACTATCAAGTGTTTTTATTATTTTCCTGTCGCAATATAATGGGGATTTCATTCAAATGGTGATGTTAAACCATGTTATATTTATAATTTTATATGGAGTTAATCGCTACACCTGTTGGCAGTCATAATGTAAACATCCATTATTGATATGAAATAGCAGGAATCACATAAAAACCTTATTCCAGTTATCATGTGTTTATTAGCTTCTTAGTTCACATGTAGAAATATTGAATAGGCTCGTTCTTCACAGAGCCAGAATGAGGAAGTATCCACACAGGAGGAGCGCGTCATGCGAAGGGCAGTGTTTAACATGTCCTATTATTGGCAGCTCAGTGAGCAAATAAATGCCTGATGAGTCATATATGCTGCATATCATTAAGAGGAGACCCAGAGAGAGCTATGCACATGTTTTAACTCTTTTAGATCGAATAATTCAGTGAGAAATTAATAGAAATGGTATTCTGTATGACAAAATATTTAGCAAACATGTGATATGTCAATATTTCTCCAAATATGAGCACTTTTGAACTAAGAGCTAAACTGAAAGCTGTTCTTTGTGATCTGTGTGAACACAAATGAGCTGCTGCAGACGAGAGAGAATTAGCGTGTGAGAATTTAAGGGTTCCCGCCCAGTTGGGCGGTTTTGAATTTGATTGTGTGGGTAAAAATGGGTTTGGGCGGGTAGACAAAATTTGGGCTGGTTTGGGGTCAGTTTGGCAGTTTTCAAACATCTAAATTTTATAGTCTAATATGGATTAACAAACTCAAATGTGCATGTACTCCATAAAATCAGTCATCATGACACACACAGGCCCAGCGTAGAGTCAGCTGGCAGGTGTTGTTGTCGCCAATGAGCACATACTTTCAGCCAATCAGCGATCAGCAGGGAGACGTGCTCATTTATAACAAGTTTTTAGCGCAAAATTGTTGCTGGACATTCAAGTGATCGCTATCCAAAAGGGACATAAATATACAGTAATGAGTGGGAGCATGAACCAACTCTCAAAACGGATTACACCCGTAACTCGAAGATTCTTAAACCAACTCTAAGGGCACAGATGAATGACTCAAATATACTGAATGACTCCTGCCCATCATGTGCACACTGGCCTGACATGCACCTTTTAAACCTGACTGCGTTCTATTCGTCCTGACAGCTGCTGAAAGAGCTTTGAATCAACGATTAATCAATTTGTTCTGTGTTATGTTCTATAAATATGTACTTTACGAAATACGTAACGTTACTATTGTTCTGTCTAAAGAAGCACAACACAAAGATAAATGCTTTCTTGTTTATTTTTGGTTGTAGGATTATCATACAGTATGTATCAGTGAATGGCACATTATGGCTGTGGTGTGTGTGCATTAATGTGTGTGTAATGCCTGCTAATTACGTTGTTTATTTCAATCACTTATATTGGGCACTTTTTGCACTTAAATTAGTTTATTCTTACTGTTGAGATTTAAAAAATGATAGCCTACATGTCATCATCGGTTAATTTTATGATTTTGACAGTTTCCACTAGGACATTTTAGTCATAAATGACTGTATTTTGGCAATACAATTATATCACATTTTTTTATTACTTAAAATTTTGGGTGTTTTTTTTCTTGGTTTGAGTGGGTTTAAGTGAGCTTTTTGGCTGGAAATCGTCAACCCAATCTGGCAACACTGGTTTCTGATAATCTATGCAAAATATTGTTCATAACGGATCGATTATAATGCACTCCTGAATGAAATAATATAATAAGAAATTAATGTCACTGCAACCCAGTTTTATCATAAACAGTCTTCAAATATAGAAGCTGGAGCAGAGTCCTGCACGGGTCCATTTTTGGAGACCCGCCCCCGCCCGTACCCGCAAGGTTTAGCACCAGATCCGACCTGTGACCCGTGAAAATTTCAAAATTAAATCCGTACCCGCCCAGACCCGTTAATATTTGGCCCGTTACCCGACCCGTGCCCGCGATAAATCACACACGTTAAAACATTCAAATTAAAATGCTTTATTTTTTTATCTTACACCTCTCTCAACATCAACAGCGTCATGAATGGGCTAATGAAACAGGCAAAAGTGCCTTTAAAGACTCATTGTCAACAATTTCATATAGCTACTCCACTCACATGCAATACTTGCTTTTTGCCCCGTCACTCTCAATTTTAAAGTGCTCCCAAGCTGTATTTTTCTTTGCCCGCTTCATGTTAGAAAGCTGGTCAAGACTTATTCTTGTGAATATTACAAATGTCTGGGAGCGCTCTGGCAGTCTCTAGTGGTGCAAAAATATATTACAACTAAATTCAAAGCACGTCATTGACGCCACTTAACCGAGCAAAATGTTTCACTCGGTTACGCAATTTTTAACGGTTAATCGGTTAACCATGGACACCCCTATGTGGGACCAATCATTCCAGTTGCCGTTTTCCCAAATGCTTTCAACACAATCCCTCACAGGGGAGCTGAAGCTCATTAAATATAACGTCTTTTTTCTATGTCTACTGCACGTCTAATGTTGACTTCCATGGGACCTCTTTATAGTCTAAATGCGGTCGTTTATAGAGGTATTTTTAACATCAAATTTAGACTAAATTTAGACTTCATTTTTATTCAACTTCTATAACTGTAGTGCCATGTTTCAAGAGTGTGGAGGACATGTTTTCTGTACCATGTGTTAATTTTCCTGTATTGGTTTAGCTCAGCAGCTAGTTTCAGCAGGAAATGCATTACACCTTTGTATCCATCTCCCTCACCAGCTGCTTAGACAGTCAAATACAGGAAAAGTAACTGGCACAGAAAACATGTTTTCCACCCTCTGGAAACATGGGACTGCATACATACAACTCTACAGTTATACACATACAAATAATTCACAATTCAATACATTTCCATCTTTATTCAAAAATAAATTGCCCTGAATGTCATCAGAAGGGCACCAGACATATCAAGCACAATGTACAATGGAGGCAGAATTATGAATGAATTATTTGATTTAACTGAAATTTAACTGAAATCTTTTAAAAGTCCTGTAGGCTTCAGGGCTTAGTGAATCCTCTACCTCCAAGTCTCTTTTTCTGTCCACAGCAGTCCTAAACCTGCCAAAGGTAGACACAATAAACACACTAAAAATATTGTCTAATTATCGGTAGAGAAAATCCCAGAAAATATTGATAGCAAAATTACACACAGATGTTTTATAGTTATTAGTGTGCGCATGACAAATTTGCAACTCAAAGCCAAGCTAGCTAGCTTGTGACCTAACATTACCCTTTTAGCAAACCTAAGATAGTGACACAAATTTGAATCAGTCTGCAAGCTACAACCTGTTAAAGGGTTAGTTCAACCAAACATGAAATTTATGTCATTAATGACTCACCCTAATGTTGTTCCACACCCGTAAGACCTCAGTTCATCTTCGGAAAACATTTTAAGATACTTTATATTTAGTTCGAGAGCATATTTAAGTGTAGGCACACTATACTGTCCATGTCCAGAAAGGTAATAAAAACATCCTCAAAGTAATCCATGGTTAATTGGTTAATCAATCCATGGTTAATCAGTTGGTTAATTAGAATCTCTTGAAGCATTGAAAATACATTTTGGTCCAAAAATAACAAAAACTACGACTTTATCTTTTCTTCCTTGTTTGCGTTCAATCCTCAAATAAAGATTCAAACGGTTATGAATTAGTGAATCGATCAATGATTCGGATCGCCGGTGTCACGTGATTTCAGCAGTTTAGCAGTTTGGTACGCGATCCGAATCATGAATCAATACACTGATTCATTACCATTTTAATCTTTATTTGAGGATTGAACACAAACAAGGAAGAGAAGTCAATCCTGAATAAAGTCGTAGTTTTTATTATTTTTGGACCAAGTGGAGCTGAGTTCCACAGTCCTTTTGTATCTGATTTTGACAGATTTTGTTTATAAGAGTTGTTTCTTATATTCTGTCCGTGCTGGTTAAAGTCCAGCATTGTGTCAGTTGCTGGTTAAGATCTTTTTGTCCTGACCGAAGTCCCATAATGTCCCCCTACTTGTAAGTTGATCTTCCTTTTTATGTAGTCTTTAATTCCCTGAGATTTACGGTTTATTATTCGGATACATTCTCACAAATCTCTGAGGTATAATTAAATCCACACAAAAGGTAGTGTATGCAGTAATTGATTGTTACCAGCTATATTTGCATCCTGATTATAAAAAAAATTCCTAGTCCATGCCAACAAAACATCCTTTCAGCTTCTCTACATTGTTACTGGATCATACTTTTATAATCGTAGATGTTGGTTTTACTGGACTTGAAAAACTGATTGGTAAATAGGGTCAAATTAGGACCTTTCCAATCCACACTGGTTAAAATCAAGGATTAATAAACACAATCTGTAATTTGACTAGCTGCCCTGTTAATATTCTTACTTTTCAAATAAAGATTACTTCCTAATAAAAATGCACACCTCAAATATAATTTTGATTTATTTATTCATTCAACTTTTCATTCTTTCATTTTACATTTTCAGACCAGAGATGGAAGTATAAGTTCTGGGGGAAGTCAGTGGAAATAGTTTCAAGCGGAATGGTTAATGTCACTCTACCAAAGTGAGTATAGTTCAGCAGAGCTCTCTGATGGTAACATCTGCTTCTACACATGAATCCAGAAATGAATGAACAATTGGGCTTGAGATTACTGAAAATGTGCAGCTGAGATGATGTAATAATTTCATTTTGCTTTAATATTTTTTGAGAGATGTTAAAAATGTAATTTTTTTAATAATTGTGCCAATAAATGTTTTAATAAATGTTTTGACAAGCAAAAACACACTTTCATTAGCATGTATTAAATTTAATAAATTAATGGGAAATGGAAAAAAATAGTCATGCAAAAAAATTTCTCTCTTCATTTCAAAATCATTCCTCTTCAGCTACGGTGATCATTATGAGTGGAATAAAGTGGTCACTTGTATCCACAACGTGTTCAGTCAGGATAGATGGCTCGAGCACTACGGTGACGTTGTCATTCGCAACCTTAACAATGATGAGTGCACCTGCAAGATCACATTTGTCAAGGTGAGTGTAGGAGCCAAATTTTTATTTTATGTCAGGAATTCACTTTAGTTGTGGATTATGATTGTTTATTATAGTATTTATGATATATTGTAGTGCACAATGTAGAAGACTTAATATTGTATTTTTATAGTATTTATGATATATTGTAGTGCAGAATGTAGAAGATTTAATATTGTATTTGTTTTTGGTTTTATTTCTATGGTTGTTGTTGATTCCAGCAATAAGGTGTTTATGTTAGACATGCTCCCTGTTTCTCGTGATTCGACCGACACCCTCTTTGTCATTTAGAAGAGCTGCATAATTCTGGATCACTCTTTTTTTCTTTTAAATAGAGTTTTTTTTTCTTTTTTCCCATGATTCTAAACTGTATTATTGACATGTACAATTTTAGTTAAGACCCCGAATATATAAAATTACTCATTATTTTCAATGCAATATTGTACTTTCAATAGGTAATTTGCTCTATTTTGATCTCTATGCAGCCCCTACAGCAGTGGTTCTCAAACCTGTCCTGGGGTTTGACCCCTCACCGCTGCACATTTTCTATATCTCCCTCATCAGACACACCCAATTCAATTCTGGGCCATTTCTCAATATGCGTTCTTGTCTGTACTTGCGTTCTCGTGCACTTGTGAAACGTCATCATTCGCTGCCCAAGTACTGCCCCAATTCAAAATTCACATCTAGCCAAGTTAGAGCTGGGCAATAGCATTGTAGTCAGGACCACCTAAACCCAGAGATGGGACCAAGACGGATTGAGACGTGTAAGTCTCAAGTCTTAACCTTCAAGTCTCAAGTAAGTCCCAAGTATTTTTTTCCTAGGCAAGTCAAGTCAAGTCACAGGGTATGTCAAGTCCTGTAGTAGGTCAAGTCCAAGCCAAGTCACCTTATTTTTGTAATTTTACCTGCAGAATCTGATCTTAATAAAGTGAAAAGACAATATATAAGTAACTGTCAGTAAATTACAATAATTTGTAATTTATTGACAGTTAGCTCGCGCTGCCTGTCTCTTTGTGAGAGACATGCAGAAATCAAAACAATTGAGCAGCAATATAAACTCACAGAAGAAACATTCTGGGGTAAAACTGAGTTTTTTGTAGTTGTTGATATTTATGATTTATGATATTGTTAATAACACAAAAATATGCAGATTTAAGTAGGCCTATGTTAAAGCTGACAGAACACTGATGAGAATATTACTACAGAATCAATATGTATACCACCAAATTAATTTAATTTGATTAAATTAATGTTTAAGTTGATATTTACAAGAAATATTGTAACTGTTACTAACTTTCAACTGCTGTAAAAAGCTAGCCTGACGTGGTCATACTCAATTCTAGTCAGAATATGAGTCTGAAACCGCTCCATTGGGCTGTGATTATGAGGCGTGTTTCAACCGAACCAGGAAAGACATCCATTGGATAGACCAAGGGGGTAATCTAGCGCTCGGAAAGCGTTCCACCCCTAGGGGCTGCCATTGCTAACCAAGCCATCACCTGCTGTTAGCATCCCATTGACTCCCATTCATTTTTGAGTCACTTTGACAGTGAATAACTTTACATCTGAGACGTTTAAAGACTCCATTTGTCCATTGTTTATAGGGCTGGGCGATAAATCGATTTTATGGATTAATTCGAGTTTTTAGTTTACGACGATTTTTGTGAATGAATATCGGTTTTCTCTTTAAAATCCGCCGACGCTCCCCTCTGGGCTCCCGTAATGGCTCAGCACTCCCCGCGCGCGTTTGCCACAGAGGTACACACAAACAACAAGGATAGCGTCAACATAGTGTCATTCGTAATTGGTTCAGTTTTTCACAGAACAGTTAACAATACCCGCTGCAAAGTGTGTTTGAAGTCTGAACGGAACCGCGCTAGGCGCTATACTCATTTAAAGCTGCGCTGACACGAACGCAGCGCGAGCTCACACACGGGCCAATCTCGTGACAGACACGATACACAGCGCTGGTGATCCAGTGAGAGACCGTTTAAATCAACACACCATCGCTACTGTGATCTAGTGGAAGCGGTCGGCGCACAATTCTGTTATAAACCACAGATATCAGATCAAACAGAGCTGAGCGAAGGTCAGGGGTTTCAGTCACAAATCACCAACATTCACCATGATTTACTGTAAAACCACATGGATTTAATGTTGTTGTTGTCATTATTTATCTTAGGATTCGTACAACCTTTTGAGATCGAAATTCAAGCACTTTCCAATGGTTTTCAAGAGCTTCACACTTATTTCCAGCACTTCAAAGCTCTAAATATCCGATTGTAATGTTATTTTTAATGTGATGGTTTGTAAAACTAAAAGTTTAAAGGGGGTCTTGTGAAAGAAATAGTGGAATGTTTTTTTTTGTTTATTTTTTTAAAATGTGTAATCCATTTTGTAGCATTTTTATTTTAAAAAAGATATGAAATGCCCACCACTATAACCAGCAGAAGAGCACTTATTGATTTATTAGCGATTTCCACTCCCTAATGTATGGAGAAAAGTACGAAGTCACAGTCTCAGGAAAAACTAAACTTTTCTTCAAATTGTGACTAAATTACAGTAAAGTAAAGAGCTCCTTTAATAATCACTGAAGCTGTCGATCAGTTCAGTGTGAGACTATTGAAAAGCAATGCTAATCTATATTTGATAAGAGCATAACATTTAAATTTTCCCTATACTTTTTTTGCACATTACTGTTGTTAATAAAAGTTAATTTTATCTGCATATCAATTCATAAACCTTTGATATGTATACTGTATATTGCAAAAGATAAATAAATGGTGCCCATTTATACTGTGGAATAGTCGGGGGTTATTCACATGCTGAAAGTTTTGCACCCCAGGTGACACTTCTACCAAGCCGCAAATATTTAATTTTACCTAAACAAAATAAAGTTAAAACTTGTTTTGAACAATTTCTTTGTCATCTGCAGATTGATTTTAAGTAGGAGGGGGAAAAAATCGTTTTAAATCGTAAATCGAATTTTTAGTGATAAAAATCTGGGATTTTTTTTTGGGGCCATAACGCCCAGCCCTAATTGTTTATTTCTAAAGAAACACGACAATGTATAAAAGGCTCCATTACCTTGTATCTTACACTATCGCCCCGCAGAAGCTGTTTTTGTAAAAATAGGCTAACGATTGCGTCATAACCAACGCGACTCTGTCGCACAGTTGAGAAATTACCGTATAGACCTGAGGAGACGCTCGCAGGCAATCTTTTACTGTCTATGAGACAGTCGGGGGGACGTGGAGACATAAAGTCTGATAAAGTCAAGGGGGAAGAATGGGGAGAAGCCCATAGTGAGCCAAAAGCAACGGGAGAAAATATTTAAACAACATGATTCAGCTTTCACTTTCCACATCTACTAGAAGACCTACAGCTGTCAAACAGGAGGCTCAAGTCACATCTACGTCGTCAAGCTCAGTCTGAGCCTGCGCAGTTCGCTCAGCCATCAGGAAGTGAGTGCCCCTAGGTTGACTTCATTATTTCGCCATTGACGTCAATGGGATCGCTCTGTCCATTTCTTTTACAGTCTATGGGATAGACCTACGGTATATCCAATGGATGTCTTTCCTGGTTCGGTTGAAACACGCCTCATAATCGCAGCCCAATGGAGCAAACCAATCAGAGCCACGAAGCAACGCATTGTCAAATGTCAACAGACAGAGCTCAAATGCACTGTGTTGCCAAGTCCGGGTTTTTTCCGCGGTTATGTAACTATGTCCAAGGGTTGAAGCAACTATTATGTGATATATAGACCCATGAGTGCGAATTTTAGCAGGCAACCATGCCAAAATAACACACATTTTACCCCCAAAACACCATTTTTCCCACGTAGAACCCCACGAAAAGCCATTGTTTAAGGCTAGTAGTGGCGGGTTTTGTTGTAAAAACTTGGCAACCCTGTCTGCACACGTGCTGGAATTAACAATCTTTGCCGGTGTTGTAAAAAAATAAAAGAATTTATTGATACACAGAGTACTTACCCAACATGATCATCATCTTTGAGAGAAATTAGGAAGGTGAATGCATATACAAACAAGCTCTCCGTTTAGGATTCGAGTAAATATAATCCAAGCCCCTTTGATGACGTGCATGATTACGTTACTGTTGATCATCTGTCCGTCATCGTCTAAAGCCCGCCCTGATGATTTCATTGGTCCGAACAGTTTCTGTTCGGAGATAATTACTCCTCTATGGAGCAATGCCAGACCGAATTGCCAGACCTAAAAATATTGTGGGCGGGGCTAAATTCGCCTGACATCCAGGCTAGTAAAAAGCACCTTATTTGTTTAAAGTGTTTGCAAACCATATGTTATTGGACTTTAGTTCATTAAGCAGCACTTTTGTATTCATTAATGATTTTTTTTTCCGTGCGATTAATCGCGATTAAACATTTTAATCGTGTGTATATATATATATATATAGGATTTCGCAATATTTTTTTTGTGATTTTTGCAATCAATATGACTAATTTTGTGGTCGTAATTTCCGGAAATTTGCAAAAAAAATTGCAATTGTTTTTTTTTTTTTTGTTTTTTTTTTTTTTAGAATTAATACACCATATTTACCATATTATGTTAGATGTACAATAGTCATACACATCAATAGAACAAACAAAATGCACAAATCTTCTTTATTTTGGTATCTTACAAAAAAGGCTAGCCCAGTGGTGTACTATAGCTTTAATAACATGATCGCTTAGAAATATCTGGGAAAAGTAAATACAGCAATAAGCAATTGCCTAATATAAAAAGTTCTCAAATAATTAATCAAGTTAACAGTCAGTAATACAATAAGAACTAATAAACAATTGCTACGAGGACAAATAAATATAATATAAATATACAGATAAACAGTGTTTTTTAAAGTCGTTTAAAAAAAAAATTGTTTAGGTCAGGCTACTGTTTTTGTTTTGTTTTTCAGTGGTTGAGGTAGCCTATAGGCAGATGTATAGGTTGCTTTCACTTTAAAGATTACTGCCTACAGTGGCCTAATATACACAGACCCAATAGCCTACTACTGTCGCAAAAAAAATGCGACACTTTGCTGATTTTGCATTGTATTCAGCGATCGTGGAATCGCGAAAAACTGGAGGGACTGATATATCAGAGATGGGACCAAGTCTCAAAATCTCAAGTCTTAACCTTCAAGTCTCAAGTAAATCACAAGTATTTTTTTTCCTAAGCAAGTCACAGGCTACGTCAAGTCACGTCGTGTTCAAGTCGTCACCTTATTATTGTAATTTTACCTGCAGAATCTGATCTTAAAGAGTTAGTTCACCCAAAAATGTAAATTCAGTCATTAACTCCTCTCCCTCATGTTGGACACCCGTGAGACCGCCGTTCATCTTCAGACAGAGATGAAGATATTAGTGTTGAAATCCGATGGCTCAGAAAGGCCTTCATTGACACCAATGTCATTTCCAATGTTGATTCGCCAAAACTCCTGAAATCATGTGATTTTGGCGATCCGAATCATAATGGTTAGATCCAAATCATGACTCATAATTGGTTAGAAACTTTGTTTTGAAATCGGCCCATCACAATATAAGTCGTTATTTAGGGGTTTTTTTGCGCACTAAAACTATTCACGTGGCTTCATAAAATTATTGTACAGACACTGTAGTGAGATGGGCTTTGTTAAGACGTCTTTTGTGCCTTTATGTGTCTTGAGAGAGAAAATGACATTGGTGTCAATGAAGGCCTTTCTGAGCCATCGGATTTCAACACAAATATCTTCATCTCTGATGATGAACAGAGGTCATACGGGTGTCCAACGACATGAGGGTAAGTAATTAATGACAGAATTTTCAATTTTGGGGGAACTAACCCTTTAATAAAGTGAAAAGACAATATTTAAGTAACTGTTTGGATTTGCATTGTAAATACACTGTAAAAAAATAATAATGGTAAAATAAACGGTAAATGACTGGCAGCTACGGCTGCCAAACAAAAACCATAAAATTAAAGTAAAATATCCTAATTCAAATAAAGTGCAAAAACAATAATTTTACAGAAATGTACATTAAACGTTTTAGTGAAAAAATGCGGTTATTTTACAGATTTTTCCTTTTTTAAATAAAGATATTTTACTTTCATTTTACAGTTTTTGTTTGGCTGCCGTAGCTGCCAGTCATTTACCATTTTTTAGGATTTTTGTGGAAGTGTAAAACTGTTCTTTTACAGATTTTTCCTAGATTATAATGATCAAACACCCTCAATAAAGTGACAGTACTAAAAATTCTGCAGAATAACACTGTTATTTTACAGATTATTACAATAAAAAAACATTCAATAAAGTGTTAAAGCATGCTCAAGATTGTCACTGTTTCACTATTGATTCTAAAACTTTTATTATTCAGATGTACATTTATGTAAACAAATTCTTCACAAACAATTCCTCAGAGCCCCCAGGAGGAATTGAAAAACTAAAAATTGAATTTAGCTTGTAATGTAGGGTTACTAATATCATGATGAGGTCATTATTTCACCTTATAACAAATGAGCAATTTGTGCCGTTTACATTTTAGCATGTATTTTCCAAATCCAGTTTTATATTGTTTTCCTCAATTTTCAACTGACCCGTGGGCTCCATATAGCTCTGATAATATGACAAGCATTCACCTTTTAATTTAGAATCCAAACTATATAGTGTAATTAGAAATATAAATCAAAACATACAACAGAAGGTCCATGATTCTGCACCAGAAGACAGACACAGCAGATAAAGAGCAATCCTCTTCCAAATCTCCAATCAGCTGGATCCTTAAAAGAAAGAAAGAAAAATACATTGAGTCACTCAAAAGTCCTTTAAAAGGAAGTAAGTTAGTTAACTTATTAACGTTGGTTTATTAAGCTGGTGCCCCTTTAAGAATGAATGCACAGAATGACGCATCCAGATTTCCCCACGTTAATTTTAGATATAACATTTATATTTAAATCAAGTGAATACCTCACATGACTTTTAGATCATTTTGTGTGCATTTTATTAAAGGATAATTGATTTCGGGATTGCATGCTGTCTGAGAGACATGTCCTGCTCTTTATTCTTCATTCATGCATGTTTCTTTATCAAAAAGTCAATGGCTTTAAGTAGTAACTTAAGCCCCGTTTCCACCACAGGAACTTTACCCAGGAACTAGGAACTTTGGGTGGTACTTCGTGTGTTTAGACCGCAGGAACCAGGGTAAAATTGAAGTTCCGGGTAAATATTTCCCCCTCCAAACGGCCCTGCTCGCGAGGTAGTACTTTTTCAAAGTTCAGGAACTTTCGAGGGCGGGACTTGGGCGCTGAACATGCTGATTGGTTGAGCTCACGCAGTTCAACCGGCATTTTTAAAAGTCTTTTGCGAGGTTCGTTCTGCGTTCAGTAAATATCAGTCTTGCTCTCTGTCTGGTGGCGCGCGGTCGTCTCAGCCATCTCACGTTCAATGTCCGTAATAGCTGATAATAATATACATTGTCATTTTAAATCTAGCTTTACAAGCTTTCTGAATATGCTGCAGCTGCATGCTGCTGAATCTGCATATTAGTGCTCTTTTCTGTCGTTGTTAATTACCTCTTTAGTAAACCTATACATAACCAGCAAAAGCAGCAAAGCTTGAATCTCTTCCATACTCGTTATTCATTTTTTTTCACCATGTAAAGGACCTGACCGATTACTTTTAAGTGTGTGTCCTTACATGACGTGACGGCGCGCGCCGCGCTCATGTTGACAAGAGAGGAAAGTACATTTTTCTGAGGGGTAAACTTTTTATTTCGTAAGTTATGAAGATAATGTTGGAGTAATGACACAGCGTATATTGCCCCGGGCAGTTTTTACTTTAACTGCGCCTGACAGAATTTTTTTTTTTCTGAGATGATTATTACACTTTACAACAAATAGCTATAAATAATACTGTATTAGTCCTGGTGGCCGTTAAGAGTTGCTATGGCTTCAGTTAACACACTCCAGCTGCTGGAGAAAACAGCGTTGACATTTTTGGTGCGGCAGACAAACTGCATGTGACAAAATGATTGCGATTGAAAGTCATCACATGTAAACACCAGATCGGTTTAGATAACGTCTCATGTAAACAGTTCACTAAATCTTTCAATCGGTACACTTAAAAATGATTACATGTCCTTCACTGATTTGGAGGAGCAGTCGCGCGCAGTCCTACATCACCGGACTAATTTGCCTAATCTTCTCGGAACTTTATCGCGGTCGAAACGCAGACAGCTGCAGGTCTGGGGGGAGAAAAGTTCCTGTAAAAAAGTTCCTGGTACAAATTGTTCCGGGTAATTTTGGTGGAAACGGGGCTTAAGTGCTACGTAGATACATTACATCCCATGATATGAAAAGATACTGCAAAACCTCTAACTATAGTCAATATCATCATCGCGCCCAGCCCTATCTTAACAGTATTACAACATAAAACACAGAATATGTACATAAATCACTATTAGCATATCACTTCAGTGCACTATATCTTGATGTGACAGTAGAACAAATATAAAGGTAACGTTATTTACCTTCTGCTGCTTGCCGTCTCGTCTGTTGTCCGCCATTTGTAACTTGCATGTCTGTTCATCTTCATGTTGTTTCGTTCTCAGTCGACATCCCACAATCAAAATTCGTCCAAAATAAGATTTTAACAAATGTAAAATGATCTATGTAAGTTAATGCTATTACTATTGAACCGACCGAAGCAGTCCGACACCTATTGCAGATTGGAAGTCGCGTCTGAACACTCCACTAGCAACGGCTGGATATTCAAACCTGAGCACGTGAGCGGTAGAAGGCGCTCCCTATTTCTTAAATTTTTGTGAGTTTTGACCGAATTGTTGGATTGAGTTGGTGTTTACCCACTAAATAATGCAAGGGGTCATTCTCTGGATGTTCTGCCCTGTATGTGAGCGCGTAGTGATGGTAGGCGTCTGTCGGGACAGATGGAACCAGAACTTCGCCGCTCTCTTCTGGATCTCTGATAAGAGAGGTAATCTGCCCAGTTCTGCTCTGCAGCCCAAACTAGGGGCATTTCTGTGAAGTCCCAGGATGTTCTTACAGAACTCAAGGTGGAACATTTCAGTAGGGTTTTTATCCCATAATTTATAGTTTGATTTAAATTTAGGGCCCCAGATTTCACAGCCATAAAAAAGAATGGGCTTGATGATGCTATCAAAAATTTTCACCCACAGTTTTATAGGTGGGTTAAATTTGAACAGTGATTTTCTTATACAGTAATAAGCCCTGCGTGCCTTATCAGTCAGATCTTTGATTGCCATCTCAAATTCTCCAGAAGCAGAGATTGTGAGACCCAAATAATTATAATGTGTGACGTTGGTAGGGCCCAGCCGCTGCTGTACTGCTCCAGAACCGAGAGGCTTTGGTGCAGTCCCTCTTCATGAAGCGACAGCAGCAGAAGGTCGTCCGCGTACAGGAGGAATTTGATTGGTCTGTCCTCGAGGGTCAGACCAGGACTAGAGGACTTCTCAAGTACTGATGCCAACTCATTAATAAAGATGTTAAAGAGAGTCGGGCTGAGGCTGCAGCCTTGACGGACTCCTTTATTCTTACCGAAATAATCAGTCCGCCTGTCGTTGATCTTGACACAGCACTTGTTCCCGTTATAAATATCCTTCCCCCTATTCCACTTTGTATAAGTTTTAGAAAAAGTCCATTATGCCATACTGAGTCAAAGGCTTTTTTTTTTTTAAATCAATTAAGCAGCCAAATATTTTCCCCTTTTTTTTCTTTCTTTTTTTTATGAACTTGTTTTTGGATTAGTGTGTAGACATGGTTTGAGGTTCTCTGATTGGGCATAAATCCAATTTGACAGTTCTTTAAAATCTTGTGTTCTTGAATGAACTGTACTAATCTGTCATTAATAATGGAGCAGAAGAGTTTTCCCAGGTTACTGCTCACTGTAAGGCCCCTATAATTATGTGGGTCGTACTTCTCGCCTTGTTTAAAAAATTGAGTAATTTCATTTTCTTTACATATCTCAGGAAAGTGTCCTGATTTTAATGTGAGATTGAATAATTTTAGAATATCATCTTTCAGGTTGGGGCTGCTGTGTTTCAGCCACTCATTTGATATTCCATCCATGCCGCAGGATTTTCTGTTTTATAGGGATTTCATCTTGTCTGTCAGTTCATGTAATGCTATGGGCTGATTTAAATGGTTTAGCTGGTCTTTTATAGTGCGTTTCAGGTTATGTAATCGAGAGGTTAGATGTTTTTGGGTGAGGGTTGGTTTATTTGGTCATTGATTGGAAGTTGTCTGGCTTTTTTGGAATTGTCTAAATTGTTCCATAATTCCCAAAAAGAATTGATCGACTGCCTCCTCGATCTTTAGTTTTATTTTCATGTGATCAGCTTTTTTCTGTATTAATAGTAGGGCTGTGAATCTTTGGGTAGGCAGCGAATCGATTCAATTCACGATTCATAGGTTTTCGATTCGATTCAAGAACGATTTTTGCCAATTCAGACCGATTCGAGATGATTCACATTAAAATTCGATACGATTCGATTAATTTGATTTGATTATATTTTCTTATATGCATTCATAGGATTATTAAAATGCTTCCCCTAATGTGTCTCAGTCAGGGTGTGAATTACACAGCGGCCTTCAGAGGTCAGAGAGTGGGCAACAAACCCGGAAACACTTTTAAAAAAGCTTTATAAGTTAGCATGAACTAATAATGAACTGCTCTTATAAAGCATTTATTTATCTTTGTTAATATTAATTTTACCATTTACTAATGCATTATTAAAATCTTTGTAACATTAGTTTATGCACTGTGAACTAACATGAACAAAGCATGAACAGTTGGATTTATAGGGGGGATGAAATGCTGTTTCATGCATACTGAGCTTTTTACACTGTTAAAGGCTTGGACTGCATCCTAAACATAGACAATGTTTCAAAAACTAATGTTGGACGTTTGATGGAGTATTTCTGTGTTAAAAATACTCCTTCCGGTTTCTCACAAGTTTCGGAGAGTTTTTTTCGAGTATGGCTCAGCTTGACATTAATAGAACGGAAGGTCCTTGTATGGGCCGTATGGGCCTGTCTCCCAGTAGGTTGCGCGTGCGCGTGACTAGAGCGAGAGAGGAAATGCATGTCCATAAATGCTGCTCTCAAGCTGCAGATCCAGTCGTCCGTGAAAACTTATGTTAGTTATAGTCCGCGCCGCGCTCCACTTCATTCCTCCACTTTGACATTAAGCGACTTCAACGCTTCAGCACAGCATTCCGGGAAGGCAGCGCTGCATTTGAACCAATTTGAAAGCAGAAATGACGGGAAGCTTCA
Organism: Pseudorasbora parva; assembly: GCF_024679245.1. Lineage (NCBI taxonomy): Eukaryota > Metazoa > Chordata > Actinopteri > Cypriniformes > Gobionidae > Pseudorasbora > Pseudorasbora parva. The sequence goes on along the minus strand of NC_090190.1, from coordinate 26,697,156 downwards.
CAACATTGCTTCAGTTGCATTGCAAAGTGGATCTCCACACTCCAAGAAGTGTGTTTTGGACGGAGCGGCCCCAGCGATAAAGGTTCGGTCCTGCTTTGGAAGCAGCCGATGAGTAAAACTGCTTCAAATGTCTATGCTTTTGCTTATCTTCGCGTGAGTAAACATCAGTAAACGACACGATCGCGTGCTTCGTCATTCAAATGTGCTAACGGACTCCATTGTTGTTCTATATATAAGTTAACGTTACACTAGTCTGACGTGCAAAACCGTTTTGCTTGCTACTGCAAAGGTTTACGTTAGTCGCATACAATAGTCCATAAACCGAATCATGTCCTCATAAACTGTGAGTAAAGACACACAAATGTTGACAGGTCACTAAATACAGTACATACCACCAGGGCTTGACATTAACTTTTTTGCTCACCAGCCACCGTGGCTAGTGGTTTTCCAAAGTTACTAGCCACTCAGCATTTTCACTGGCCACAATTTGCAGTTTGGAAATTACATTTTATATGATTAAAGTTGACTTTGGCATGCCTAAATTACTTGATTTTGAGTCATTTTACTTGATTTTGAAGATTTAAAACCCTTTCAAACTTTCACATGCAGAGTGAGATAGCCTACTCAACGTTAAATTAAGCTTCACTACACTGAAACTACTACCCCCTATAGGAAATGTAGCAAGCTAAGCTACAGCAACTTGGCAAAAGTAGTTTACTACATCTAAGCTAGTTTTTATTTATTTAATTTTACATTGAACCAACTTCATTCCAATCAACGCTATCTCTGTGATCAATAAAATTCAAGCAGAGAGACATGGATACTTTTTCAGTTAGGCTATTCAAAAATTTTCGAAATCGATTTGGCAAAAAAAAAACGTGATCTATAATATTAACAAAACCAGGTGTTGAGAGTGTGTGTATGCTCATCTGTAGCCTATGTGTATGATATGTGTTTGCATTTATGCTCAATTTAGACTTGGGCACTTTAGCAGGAAACTAAGTTAATTTACAACTCAACTCAGCTCAAAGTAAGCTACAGTAGAAAAATAATTAAGACCTGCTCCAAACAGTACCAACATGGCAAAAAACTAAACGTGTGTTCTCCATGGAAAAGTTTCATTCGTTCATATCAAGAGGTGGCCAGGCTGGACCCCGATGCTTTTAATAAGAGGTGTTTATTCAAGAGACACAATAGATTCTTTTAAAACTTGAAGACGATTTCTCTTTTGTCACCGGGCAGATGACGCGCGTGCAATAGCGAACTGAGCGCTCGGAAACAAACGTCAACTACTAGATAGTGCGCGTATCCAGTGCACGCGACGAACCCGTCTTTCAGCGCTCATTGCCAAAGGAGTCCTTTGAAAGGCTTGCTCGCATCTGTGCGTGTCTGCGCGAGGCAGAAAGGAACATAGAATGTGAACGCGATTTGGCAGTTGGTTTCCAATTTGAGCTTGATCTTCAGAAATGTAGCGATGCTACTGTCCAACACTGACAAGGAGAACTGATTGTGCGTAACAGAGCTTGCGCGCTTCTGTTGTCATTCAGTGCGATTCCGCCTATCCCGCCTTCACTTACTGCAAGTTGATCGATAAAGAATTGTAAGACAATTTTAATTTTGTGATACGACGGTCTTCGCATTTCATTTGGCTTCGCATTTCATTATATTCAACCCGCCAAAGTGGCTAGTGGGGGTAGCTTTACCCGCCACAGCTGAAATTTACCCGCATTTGGCGGGTTGGCGGGTGTTAATGTCAAGCCCTGCATACCACAGAGACGGACGTCCTGCTGTTGCTGTTTCTATTTCAGCCTCCGAATTAGATTCTGGATCATATCTATTAGCTGAGATCGATAGCAAGGGTTTCTCCACGCTTGAGGACGTCACTGCTTTGCACATTCGTCATTCTTTAGCTCCGCCCACACGATCCGCCTCCAGGCGCTCATTTTTTTCCGGAAAGACTCAGGACAGCCCATATTTCTTTTATAAATATAATAAAACTAAAGACTTTTCTGAGATATGAAGGATGCAATACTACTCTATAGGTACGCAAGATTGACATGAGATTGACTGAAACTGAGTGTTTCACCCCCCCTTTAACTAATGTTAACAAAAGATGAACTAATGCTGAACAGAGGTGTTGGTTTATGGTTAACTAATGTTAACCATATATGCTATAACCAACTATATGTTAACTAATGAAACATTGTGTCAAGTGTTACCAAAAAACAAAACAAAAAAACAGTTACACTTTAAAATAAGGTTTCATTAGTTACCATTGGTTAATGTATTAACAAACATGAACTAACCATGAGCAGTACATTTGTTACTGTGTTTGTTAGTCTTTGTTAATAAAAATCCAGCTGTTCATGGGTTTGTTCATGTTAGTTCACAGTGCATTAACTAATGTTAACAAGATTTTAATAAAGTATTAGGAAATGTTGAAATTAACATTAACAAAGATAAATAAATGCTTCATAAGTGCAGTTCATTATTAGTTGTTAACTAATGAACCTTTCTTTAAAGTGTTACTTCTTTATGTTAGTTCAACTAATGAACCTTTCTTTAAAGTGTTACTTCTTAATGTTAGTTCATATTATTACTTTGTTTTATTATTATCATTACACACTTTAATTTAATAGCCTAGCCTATATAAAATGGCATTTGTAGACATTTAAATAAGCCACAATTTAAAACAGCTTTAAAAGTATTGTTAATGCTAACTATTGAGTTAATGGCTACATTACTAAAGTGTTCCAGGCATTAAACTTGCAATGCTTCCATGGAGAAGAAATATCAGGCACTTTTCCAGCTAATCCTAAACTAACTTTCCTTCACGGAATAGAAAGAAAAGCCTTCTTTGTTCTCTTTATACGGAACATTTTCCTTATGATACTGATTCTGAAGTAAACACTCCGGTGTTGACTGTTGCTTAGTAGGCTATCGGACGCAACTTTAATGTGCCTCTGATTGATAGATAAACTGCACGCTCTTATTTCAGTGTTGGGAATGTTGTAGTTACTTTAGCTGTTTGCTTCATATAGTCAGTTAAACAATATTAAGTCAAATTTCATGTAGCCTATATCAGAACTGTGCACATGCATTTTAGACACTTACAAATGTGTTTGCTCCGTCCATGCAATAAATGTGCATCCTTGATTAAGCGGGGTGTTATTTCAAATGCTCAGGTATGACCCATTTCCCTAAAACTTCAGTATTTTATATAGATGAGCTACGGAAGGAGCGCGAGCGCAATCCATTGAAGGCGGTAAAGAGCGCGTGCATGCGTCTGTGAAGGAGATCTGTAACAAGTTCGTGAGTGTGAGGAAGGAAGAGGACACGGGGGTCGGCTGGACGGTTGATGCTTTCTCTTTTATTTAGTATCTCAATACTCAGCGGCACACTCAGCGTGTGATTTCCGTCAACTCAAAACAACAATGATCACTTTCGGGTCGGCGCTTCCGGTTTCTCAGTCTCAGTGTCTCTGGCATCAACCGTCCGACTCTCTCTCTCCCTGGTCTCCGGTTCCACTGGCGTTTTATCCCCTCTCCACGCCCATTACTAGAACAAGATACAGGTGTTATTAATCGGTGTCCAACCCACTCACTTACCGCTCGTCCCGCGGCTCTCTCTCCCGCTGCAGACCTCGCTGAACCACGCCCCCCTCGCCACAAGATCATCATCAGCTGTGACTGTGGGCACGCAGATGACGCAGCAAAGCGTCTCTATTAATTCACACTTGTAGTAGATATAATCAAATGTTTATTTTAAAGCACTGAATCATTTTTGAATCGCGATTCATCTGATTCTTAGCGTTTTTGACCGAGTATCGGCCCGAAATTAACGATTCACCATTCAAAATACATGTTTCAAGATTGATGCATATGCATCGTCAGGATTTGTAATTGATGCATCGAGAAAACGAGTGAATCGTTACAGCCCTAATTAATAGTGATTTGTATATTTTGAGGGTTTGCTGATATGTGGCTTGTATTTGTTGGTTTTGGGTCTCTGTTTTTTATTTGATAACGACCGTAGATCTTTTCTTACTATTTGCAGGGTACTGTAAAACCAAGAAACATTGTGTACAATTAAGACCAGATTGCCAGTTTCAAGTGAAATCGTCAGAAATGTGTACAGGTGCTGGTCATATAATTGTAATAGCATCCAAAAGTTGATTTTTTTTTTTTACTAATTCCATTCAAAAAGTTAAACTTGTATATTATATTCATTAAACACAGACTGATATTTTTTAAAATTGTATTCCTTTCTAATTTTAATGATTATAACTGACAACTAAGGAAAATCCCAAATTCAGTATCTCGGAAAATAAAAAGAGAAATATTTTTTGATTTTTAGAAATATTAGCCAACTGAAAAGTATGAACATGAAAAATATGAGCATGTACTGCACTCAATACTTAGTTGGGGCTCCTTCTGCCTGAATTACTGCAGCAATGCGGCATGGCATTGAATCGATCAGTCTGTGTTATGAGCATAGATATCCATAATAAAGGCTAGATGTCTCGTGCGCGCTGTTGGCCAATGGAGGTCACCGTCCGCAACTGGCGGCCATCTTGTCACAGGCAGCTCGCTCACTCGTAACAGTGTTTTAATGGTGCATGTACTTTTAAATAACCATAGCTTTCTCAATTTTTAACCGATTTTCAAACTATTTCGTTTGTTATAAATGTCAGAGCTGTAGTTATGACACTACATACTTATGAATAATTATAACCATGGACTTTAATATGAAAGTAACATTGAACAGAACAGACAGGTGCAATAAAAAAGGTATTTATGTTAAATCAATATATAGGCTACTAAAACTGTACCGAATGGCAACATGAGAAATTATATTATATATATATATATATATATATATATATATATATATATATATATATCTTGGATTTTTTCTTTTTACTCTGGATTTTTTTCCCAGAGCTAGGTATATATATATATATATATATATATATATATATATATATATATATATATATATATATATATATATATTAGGGGTGTAACGGTTCACAAAATTCACGGTTTGGTTCGATACGATACACTGGTGTCACGGTTCGGTATGTTTTAGATACAGCAAAAAGAAAAAAATGGCAGATAAATTACCTTTTTTTAATTATTTTTTTAATTAAAACTAACAAAGTATGAATTTTTTTTTTTACATTGAACAATGATGGAGCTGTACTTTACCCATCTTCTATTTAGTTACAGGAATAAGACATTAGCTCTTTACATTAGCGTGTGCGGTGCGTGTTGCGTTGCGTGTGCGTTGCAGGAGCCCCACACCCTGTAGTGCTTTCACATATGCTGCGTTTGCAGTCCGCAACTGATCCGCTGTTGCACACCACAAACACAGCATTTATTCATTATTTTTTATTTAAAATCCAAAAGTTTTTACTGAACATGCCTCGTCAGAATTCCAGTTCTCTTTGTTTACTCTTTAATAGAAGTCAGGTTACCTAGCCTACTACATTTAAACAACATTTTATTAAATTCATTTATTCATATTTATATACTTTAGATTTAGCTCACACAAGTGGCAAAACATTTAAACATAGTTTATAGCCTTAAATCACAAACATTTTAAATTAGAAACGTACAATAGTCAATTCAAAAACAGCCGACTCTCGTCTTTTCTTTCGTTTTTACACCCTTTTAGAAGAAATCCTGCAGGTCAAAAAGAACTTTGCTTTTCACCTCCAAGAAAGTACGAGTGCTCTCCATTATGGCACTTTTTTTTAACCTAAATGCCAGGTAAGGTGTCGTTTTGTTGCTTTACTTGAGAAAAAAAAAGCCATGTGTTGACTTTGAAACGAGTATATTTTAATGATATGCATCTGTGGTGAAATTACTAGATTTTCGCGTCAGTACATGTTTATTTTAATGCGAACAATGTTCTGTCGCTTTAATGCAGCAACGCAGCGCAGCAAAAAATAGACTCGAAAGAAGGAAGGTACGAAAACGATCCGTGCACTGCTGCAGATGCAACGCTCCTGGAACGGACTGACGGACTGCATCCGCCGATCCGCGTGCAGTGTGAAAGCTGTAATCCGTTAACATGGGTACTGAAAAAAATACGCACTGCACACGCACTGCAGACGGAGTATGTGTGAAACGGGCGTTAGGTCTCATATCCGCGGCTATAAATGGACCACTCGCCGCGGTGATGTCTTTTGCCATTTGAATAAGTTGGAAATGTCTGTCTAAATGCTGCGGGGATAGTTTGTGGCTGTTTCTTCTTTTTATCGTCTTGTTGTCGACGTAAATGAGTTGATTGACATGACATGAATTATTCCTGCTGCTGTACCATCAGCAAATGCGACATACCGTTGTTTTTTTATCCATCACTCTTGCCAACACCTTCATAGCTTACAAAGAATCCAAAGTTCACCCAAACACCAGACCTGTTGGTTATTGGAGGATCTTCTATTTCTGGTTTGTTAAACGCAATAGCCATTTTGCGACGAGCATTCAGCGCGTAGCCTACTGAGTAAGCGAGCACCTGACTGAGCAGCCTAAAACATATTTGTTTGTTTTTTTGTTTTTTTCACGTCGGCGGTGTCAGGGGCATTGGCTGTTATGTCGTTTTGGTTATTGGGCTACGTTGTTGAACGCATATTATTATATTTCACACACTTTTTTATTTTCCAGATCTAATGAATTAGTCCAAGAACCGTTCGGTACATAATGCATACCGAACCGAAAGCCTCGTACCGAACGGTTCAATACGAATACGCGTATCGTTACACCCCTTATATATATATATATATATATATATATATATATATATATATATATATATATATATATATATATATATATATATATATATATATATATATATATATATATATATATATATATATATATGCTTTTATAATAAGAATATCACTATTATAATAAAATATAATATAATTTTTTTTTATTAAACAAAAAAAACCATGCAAACTAAGTTTATTTTAACTAGACAAAAGATTGGTTGTCATAAAATCGTTATTGGTGTCAATAAACCTATATAATTGAACAGCTCGATTGTGGTCTCAGCCTTGATAACGTGCATGTAAGTTAGCCGTGATACACAAGCTGCACGATTAAGTCGTTTATCGAAATTAAAAGCTGCAATTTCAACGTGTTAAAGCATCCAGATTTGTAGCCATGTTAATAACGTTTGTAAGAAACCAAACCATTTGTAAATCCGTCAAGATTTCAGCGAGATAAGAGTATTTATCTTCGTACAGATCACTCACCTTACATCAGGTTCCACAGAGCCCAACAGAAAGCCTGCCTGTGACAAGATGGCCGCCGGTGATGACGATGTTGACTCCGCCGTAAGATATCTAGCCCTTATTATGGATATCTATGGTTATGAGAGCCCAGGTTGCTCTGATAGTGGCCTTCTGCTCTTCTGCATTGTTGGGTCTGGCTTATCCAGGGTGTCCGCGGGGTTTTAAAAAGTATTAAAAAGTGATCAATCCAAATTGTCAAATTTAAGGCCATTAAAAGTGTTAAATGTGGCCTCAGAGGTATTATTTTTTTCCAAATTAGGTATTATTTTTTCAGACTATCAGGTGTCCTATTCTGATTGAAATTCTATCTGCGTTCGCATTAGTTCGTTTAAATATGGGCTTTAGCATATCTGGGCACACAATCAAAGATCTTTCGTCTCCGTCTCAGCGTGTTTGATGCTGACGTCATATTCAGTGGTCGTTCGGCATCATCTCAGAACACTGCGCACTCAACAGAAGTGGCTTACGTTTTATTTTAGACTTGCTTCAAGGCATATCTTCAACAACTGTCCTCATAAGAGCAATCTTAAATTATTTATATAAAGTCTAAAATGAACAAAAAGAGTTGTGAGAGAATGAGGCGCGATCCATAGACAGTATAAACAGTGAGATCCGCGTGTCTGTCTGCTCTTAAAGGGACCGCAGCCAATAAAGCTTCCTGTCAGTAAAGTTAAAGAACAAAGGGAACAGAGAAAATGACTCGCTGCTCTTGACTAAATAACTTTTGTAGCTTTAATAAGGATTAACTATTTAATTTATAGTTTATGCAGTGCAGACTGTATATATAACTTTGATAACTTTATTACATTTCTGTATATTTCCTAACTGTTAAGACCGGAAGGGCGGGAGTAAACATGGCATTTATTATGGGTTTATGTTAGCATTGTTTTAAGTTGACTTAAATTAAAAACTGTTATATTTTTGAAGCCTAATAATAAATGTAAAAAAAAAAAAATCAGTAGCTGTAGGCCTATTAATATCAGTAATAGGCTACTGGCCTTCATTCACAAAAAGATGCCATCTAAACAAGTATTTAAAATATACTGTCTTTATGTTGTTTCTACATTAATTTGATTAACTGTGAAATTATTATATTAAAAAATATATTAAAATCATACAAAAACATTTATTTTTTATTGCGATTAATTGCGATTAATCACAGAAAAAAATGCGTGATTAATCTAGTTAAAGTTTTTAATCGATTCACAGCACTAGTTTTTAGTATTTTGTTAAATTTAACAACTTATCACAGTTATAGAAATGTAATATTTGGCTCAGGTTTTGTTGTTGGATAAAAAAACACTAAATAATTTAATTACTGAATTACCAATTATTAATTGAAATCAAATGTGTATGCAGTAATGCTTCTCCTTAACCGACCTTTGTGAATGTTGAGATCTATTTTACTGTGTCTAAATGATAACTTATAACAGATTTCCTCCTGGTGTCGATTCTAAATCCATTCTTTTTTGTTTGTTATATATGTCAAAATCAGTATAAATAATAGAAAGGTCGCTGATTAACTCTTGCAATTCAGTGTCGTGATGGTTTTAAAAAATATTCTGAAGGTAGTAAAAAAGGTATTAAAAAGTAGTAAATTTAACTTAAGGATTGCTGTATGTACCCTGTTATCGAATCTTCCTTTCACAATACCCCATATATTTTCAATGGGGTTAAGGTTAGGTGAGTTTGCTGGCCAATTAAGAATGGTCCTTAAACCAGGTACTGGTTTCTTTGGCACTTTGTGCAGGTGCCAAGTCCTGCTGGAAATTAAAATCGGCATCTCCATAAAGTTGGTCAGAAGCAGAAGGCATAAATTGCTCTAAAACTTCCTGGTATATGGCTGCATTGACCTTGGAGCTCAGAAAATACAGTGGACCAACACCAGCAGATGACATGGCACCCCAAACCATCACTAACTGTGGAAACTTTGCACTGGACCTCAAGCAATGTGGATTGTGTGCCTCTCCTCTCTTCCTCCAGACTCTGGGACTCTGATTTTCAAAGGAAATGCAAAATTTACTTTCATCAGAGACCATAACTTTGGACTATTTAGCAGTCCTTTTAGTCTTTAGCCCAGGCGAGACGCTTTTTACGCTGTCTGTGGTTCAAAATTGGCTTGACCCAAGGAATGCAACATCTGAAATCCATGTCTTGCATATGTCTGTGCGTAGTCGTTCTTGAGGCACTGACTCCAGCTGCAGTCCACTCTTTGTGAATCTCCCTCACATTTTTTAATGGGTTTTGTTTCACAATCCTCTCTAGGGTGCGGTTATCCCTATTGCTTGTACACTTTTTTTTCTACCACATCTTTTCCTTCCCATCGCCTCTCTATTAATGTGCTTGGATGCAGAGCTCTGTGAACAGCCAGCCTCTTTTGCAATCACCTTTTGTGTCTTGCCCTCCTTGTGCAAGGTTTCAATGGTCGTCTTTTGGACAAATTTAAAGTCAGCAGGCTTGTGTAGCCTACAGAACTAGACTGAGTAACCATTTAAAGGTATCTGCAGGTGTTTTGAGTTAATTAGCTGATTACAGTCCCTGACAAAAGTCTTGTCGCTTGTGTACAAATTGACCTAAATGGCCGCTGAAATATATTTCTAATCAAGATTTTTTTTTACAAGAAATGGCTCATTTTAATCCCACCAGCTTTTGTGATAATGTTTCAGTGAAAAACTAAACTTTCAAAGATATTCTAATATTCACAGCTTGGTAAAGCCCATTGAGTCATTTTTTGCAAAGACATAAGTGTTGTCACCTTGTCATGTGAGCTTCACCTGTGACTAATATTGGATCAATTAGGTCTCAAGTGTGTATAAAAAGAACCCCAGTACGCTAGACCTTCTCATCAACTGCAACTAGACCTTTGCAAACATGCCTAAGATTCACCCTAGACTAAAGTTTTGATTATCAAGAGGCTGAAGACCAGATCGACTGCTGATGTGGCAGACACCTTCAATGTGTCTCAGCGTGGAGTACAGAGGATAAAAACAAGATTTGAAGAGACTGGAGACGTTTTTGACAAGCCCAGGTCAGGCAGACCCCGCAAGACAACTGCTCGAGAGGACCGTTTTTTGGCTCGAAAATCCAAGGCCAGCCCATTTTCCACTGCAGCAGAGCTCCACGAGACCTGGTCACCTGAAGTCCCTGTGTCAACCAGAACAGTTTGTCGGATTCTGTCTCGAAATGGCCTCCATGGTCGAATCAGTGCCCAGAAGCCAGCACTAAACAAAAGTCAATTGAAAAACCGTGTGGCATTTGCCAAGGCCCACAGCCTGCTAAAAGGATGGACTCGGGAAAAGGCAGAAGGTAGATTTTTCAGATGAATCTTCTGTTGAATTACACCACAGTCGCCGCAAATATTGCAGGAGACCTACTGGTGCTCGAATGGATCCGAGATTCACCCAGAAAACAGTGAAGTTTGGTGGTGGAAAAATCATGGTCTGGGGTTAAGTCCAGTATGGGGGTGTGCGAGAGATCTGCAGGGTGGAAGGCAACATCAATAGTCTAAAATACCAAGAAATCTTAGCTATCTCTTATTCCCAACCATAAAAGAGGCCAAATTCTGCAGCAGGACGGTGCTCCATCGCATACTTCCATCTCCACATCAAAGTTCCTCAAGGCGAAGAAGATCAAGATGCTCCAGGATTGGCCAGCCCAGTCACCAGACATGAACATCATTGAGCATATGTGGGGTAGGATGAAAGAGGACGCATGGAAGACGAAACCAAAGAATATTGATGAACTCTGGGAGGCATGCAAGACTGCTTTCTTAGCTATTCCTGATGACTTCATCAATAAATTGTATGAATCCTTGCCAAACCGTATGGATGCAGTCCTTCAAGCTCATGAAAGTCATACAAGATATTAAATTTGGATCTCACAGCACCACAACTTAATTTGCTGACATATTTTTGTATTTGCAGTAAATTTGTTCAATTTCTGTATAGGCAACAAAACTTTTGTCTTGCCTTTCTGTCTTGATTAAATGATAAATATTTTTCCTATGAAGATTATTTATTTCAGTGCATTAAACATCATTTGGGAGGGTTTTAGCTTTTCATATGAGCTATTTCTAACACCAATTAATTAATTAATTAAAAGTCAGGTTAATATCAGGTATTTCTAGAAAATAGATAAGCGACTAGACTTTTGTCAGGGACTGTAGAGTGTGGCACTAGGTGTCTTTATTACATTTACATTTATGCATTTAGCAGACGCTTTTTTACAAAGCGACTTACAACTGAGGAGTACAGGAAGCGACAAGTCATGAAGAGGCAAAGAAATGCAAAAAGTGCCCTAAATACAAAGATTTGTATACCACTCAGAGTAGCAAAAACCAAAAAAGGAGGGGAAAGAGAAAAAGTAGTGGAGGAAGAGTTTAGTTGTTTTTTTTTATGATAAGATTAAGTGCTAATGGAAGAGATGAGTTTTTACCCTGTCATATGAATGAAGCGAGTGATACTGTCGTGCATATGGAGGACGGAAGATCGTTCCACCAACCAGGAACAATGAATGAAAAAGTTCTGGAGAGGGATTTCATGCCTCTCTGTGATGGTACCACAAGCCTCTGCTCGTTAGCTGAGCTAAGGCTTCTGGTGGGGGTGTAGACTCGTAGGAGTGAGTGGAAGTATGCGGGTGCTGAGCTTGTGGAAGATCCATAAGCAAGAGTCAAAGCTTTTAATTTAATGCAGGCAGCGAGTTATAGCCAATGCAGAGAGATGAAAAGAGGTGACCTGCGCCCTTTTGGGCTCATTAAAGACAAGAAGTGCCGCAGCGTTCTGGTTCATTTGCAGCGGTTTGATTGCACATGATGGAAGTCCAGCCAGAAGCGCATTGCAATAGTCTAGAAACTACCAGGGCTTGGACAAGAAGCTGTATTGCATGCTCCATAAGGAACGGTCTGATTTTACTGATGTTGAGCAACGCAAACTTGCGTAACCGAGCTGTCTTTGAAATGTGGTCTTTGAAGGACTGCTGGTCATCAAAGATTACACCTAGCTGGATGCTGAAGTCGTATTGTAGGGTCGGATTAGCAGGGAAGACGAGCAGCTCAGTCTTTGCTAAATTGAGCTGCAGGTGATGTTTTTTCATCCATGCAGAAATATCCACCAGACAGCTTGAGATTTGTGCATGTATTGTGGGATCATCTGGTTGAAATGAGAGGTAGAGCTGTGTGTCATCAGCATAACAATGATATGAGGCCATGTGCCTGAATGATGGGTCCCAATGATGTCGTGTAAATTGAGAAGAGAAGAGGTCCAAGCACTGAGCCCTAAGGAACCCCCATGGCCAGTTGATGTGCTTTGGATACTTCTCCTCTCCAGGCAACCTTAAAAGACCTACCTGTGAGATAGGACTCAAACCAGTGGAGTGGAGTCCCTGTGATGACCAGTGATGAGAGGGTGGACAGAAGAATAGGATGATTTACAGTGTCAAAGGCAGCAGATAGATCAATGAGGATAAAGACTGATGGAAGCAGCTTTTGCTATTCGCAGGGCTTCATTAACTGACAATAATGCCGTCTCAGTTGAGTGGCCCTTTTTGAAACCTGACATACAGTTGATTAGACTGTGAGAGGAAAGATGAGACCTGGTTGAAAACAACTAATTCAAGTGTTTTCACTATGAATGGCAGGAGAGAGACCGGTCTGTAGTTCTCTACAAGTGATGTGTCTAAAGTGTTTTTTTTTAAAGAAGTGTGGTTACCAGAGCCTGCTTGAATGTTGTAGGGAATAAGGTGCTGCAGAGAGATGTGTTGATGATGTGTCTGAGTGCTTGTAAGAGTGTAGGGGAGATGGCTTGTAGAAGATGTGAGGGGATGGGATCTAGAGGGCAGGTAGTGGGATGGCTGGAGAGGAGAAGTTTAGATACTTAAGCCTCAGTGAGTGTAGAGAAGGAGGAGAGAAAATGTTTGGCTGTGGATGTGGCTGATTTAAAATCGTGTGTGTGTGGAGGTGGAAAATGACTGCTGATGATTGTGGTTTTATCTGTGAAAAAATGGGCAAGATCGTCTGCAGATAGAGAGGTGGTGGATGGGGACAGAGGAGAGAGTTGAAAATTCTGAAAAGTGTGCATGTGTCTGAGGTGCTGTTAATTTTGTTGTGGAAATATGAGGATTTAGATGCATGGACATCATTTGAGAAGGCAGAGAGCAGAGATTGATACTTACTTAAGTCAGATGGGTAGTTTGATTTGTGCCATTTTCTCTCTGCTGCTCTCAGTTTGGAGTTCATGAAGAACATCAGTTAACCAAGGGTTAAAGTGAGTAGAGTGTGCTGGCCTAGAAGATAGAGGGCAGATACTATCTAGAAAAGAAGTTAAAGTAGAACATAGTGTCTGTTGTTGTGTTGACAACCATAGAGGAGAATTGTGTGGGTGACGGAAGAGAGGATGACACAGCGGAGAAGAGGTGAGAGGGAGAAAGAGAACGTAGGTTTCGTCTGAAACTAACTAGTAGAGGAAGTGGCGGTACACGAGTAGTAAGATGTAGATTAAATGTGATGACGTAATGATCAGAGAAGTGTAAGGGTTTGACCAAAATGTTTTCTGTGGTGCAATTTTGTATGTAGATGAGGTCAAGTTGGTTGCCATATTTGTGGGTGTGTGAGGTGATCAGGAGTTTGAGATAGAAGGGAGTGAAAATCCGAAGCATACGGTTTGTCCAGGTGGATGTTGAAATCACCAAGGATTACAAGTGGGCTGCCATCCTGTGGGAATGAGGATAGCAGCACATCTAGTTCCTCAACAAAGGTGCCCAATTGACCTGGAGGGCGGTAAATATCTTCAATATTTAACCTTTTCACAATATTCTAATTTTCTGAGATACTGAATTTGGGATCTGCCTTAGTTGTAGTTAAGTAGTAATCATCAAAATGAAAAGAAATAAACATTTGAAATATATCAGTGTGTGTAATGAATTAATATACAAGTTTCACTTTTTGAATGGAATTAGTGAAATATATTAACTTTTTGATGATATTCTAATTATATGACCAGCACCTGTATATAATAACCCAAATGTCTTCTTTTTTTTTTCTTTTTTTTTCAGTCGCGTTATTGGGGTCAAGATAGTGGCAAGAATGAAGTACAGGGCACTGTACTAGACTGTGCTGGCAGAGTTCTGCACCGCTTTGGTGGATCATGGCATGAAGGCATTTTCTGTGATACCTTTCCCAACCCGCAATGCATCTGGAAGCCCAGTGAGTGAACATGCCATTATTACTTGCCATTAAAGGTCATGACATTATTTTACAGAATGAAGAATGATGATCTAGTTTTATTAGAACCTGATTTAACTTTGCAAACTATTGTTTAGTTGGATGTTAAGAGATATCTATATTCAAGAGATGTCTGTATCATAATTCACAGATCTTCAACCAGATGATCACTGTGACTACTTTGGCTTCTCCCAGTTTGCCAGAGAGCTCAATGAACTGACCCCTGATCTAAAAGATAAATTGCCTCCAACAGACTCTCGCTTCCGTCCAGACCAAAGGTATGTGGTCCGTAATTATTAGAAACTATGCTTTTGACCTTTTGCTGTAATTTATACTACTATAACTTTTTAGTTTCACAGGTTTTCTAAACCTTTAAACAGGCACGACTAGAAAATGATCGGCAAACAGTTATTTCATGTCACTTCTTATTTCATCTGGACTGAAGTAAAACATATCCAAAGGATTTTTTTAAAATATATATTTGATGTAGTTTTAATTTTGAGTTGTAACTTCCAGTTCATGTTACCTGTTTAGGGTATTTAAAAAAAAAAAAAAAAGGATTTTCCATAGTGTTGACAATGAATGGTGTTTCAAGTTTAACTGGGCTCCCTGTACTGGTCTTTGCATTATTGTGAATTCTGGGGTGACGAGTGGGGGTCGGTTGTAAAAGTCCAGTTTACCTTGAATAACCATAGTCAATACTGTGGATAATCCTTTTTTATACCCTAAACAGGCAACGTGAACTGGGAGTTATTACTTTTATAATGAGTCATACTTTTCGAAATGCGGTAAATAACAGCATGAGCAAAATATAACTTAATTTTCTTTTTCCACATCTTAAGATACTGTTCACAATTAATAGGCGTCCATGTTGGGTTTAGGTCAGGTTGACGAACTGATTACAGAAAACTTGAAACAAATCATACTGTGGCGAGGGGGGGCGTGGTTCAGCGAGGTCTGCAGCGGGAGAGAGAGCCGCGGGACGAGCGGTAAGTGAGTGGGTTGGAAGCAGATTAATAACACCTGTCTCTTGTTCCAGTAATGGGCGCGGAGAGGGTACAAAACACCGGTGGAACCGCAGACGGGGGAGAGAGAGAGTCGGACTGTTGATGCGACACACAAGAGACTGAGTTTATTAATCTGCTTCCAACCCACTCACTTACCGCTCGTCCGGCGGCTCTCTCTCCCGCTGCAGACCTCGCTGAACCACGCCCCCCTCGCCACACATACATACTCAAGACAGGCCAGGCTATGTTAAATGATAAAAGGATTTGATGAAGATATATCTTTCTTATGCCCCAAACAAGACACTGAAGAGTATGTAACTCGTGGTTCACGTTGCCTGTTTTAGTGTTAACTGAACAAAAATGAGCCCAAACTAAATTTAGTATTTTTCTCCTACACAGCTATTGTTTGGAAAAAAGTTAATGTTTTAAACAGGCAGGGAAAAGAGAGGACAATAAAGGACAATGAACCAAGGGAACTGAGGGTATACGTGAAAATGAGCAACTAAACACGTTACTGGTGAACATAATCAGTAACCATATAACAAACAAAATACAAAAAATAAGTAAACAGAGGTTTAAAGGTAAAGGTAACACTTTAAGTGTACAGTAACAATGCACTTATAAATACTTTGCAAACTAGTTACTAGTTCTTCATTCATTGTCACTGCAACAGTGTTATTGTTAAATGAGCTTATATATAAAGAGTTAGATAATGTTTTAACAACTTAACCATAAATAGCTCTCAGTTTAAATTAGGGTCACCGAAAATCAAAAAATGACATCAAGTGCTTTAATCCAGCCTTTATTGGACATTAATTAGGGGCCAAGCACCAAAGGTGCTTAGGTCACTATTGTATCCATTCCTGTTGTTCTTCTTCTTCTTATTATTATTCTTTCTTCTTCCGCTCTTAAGTCTATGGAATCCCATAGAACCGCTTGTGGGTTGTGAAATTTCAAGTTGTGAAATTTGGCACACAGATAGTGGATAGTCCCAACTGTCACTATAGCAATTTTTTTTTGTGTATTATAATTTCTCCTAGAGAGGCTGCACGAGCGTCAACAGCGCGAACTTGTTATCGTCAGTTCATTATATATTATTATCCACTATCGATCGCCACTTACACTAATAAATGCACAATCATTCTTGCATTTTGGTGATTCACTAGTTATTTTTTGTTATGGGCATTTTAATCAGGCTTTTGTCTGCCATGCAAGTAAAATTCTCTTTCACTTGTCCCTTCAAAAAATTGTCAAAATTGATTCGTCAAATCGTTTTTGATAAACGCGTGAACAAATGTTATGTAGCGTTTGAAAAAAATACACTTAAAACTGTATCTCTCCCACCTACTGGTCCAACCTAATTTGGCTTATAACTTCGGGCTTTGGCCATATTGAATTTTGTCTAAAAGTGCTGTATTTTATGAATGCATTAGTGCTTCGTTACAAAACTCTGTATGTGTATTCCGCATCATACCCTGAAAGTACTCAGAAAGCACCACCATGTGTTCAAAAGTTATAACAAATTGTACAAAAATGCTAATAACTTATTATATTAGCCTATTGTAATGAAACTGGCCATTATATAATCTTTAGCTCATGCTAAAAACATAGATACCAATTTTGTCATATTTGGCAAATCTATCTGTCCTCCATCTTATTTGTTAAAAACCTACTTTTTCAAATTCATCCTAGACCGTTTGTCCAATTTTCCCCAAAATTGAATCGTATTGTCTTCAGACCATGCCGACAAATAGTAATGGGTTTTGTGTTGATAGACAAAATGTTTTTTGTCTATCAACGTTTAGACTATTGTAACAGTCTTTTTATTTGTCTAAATAAGAAAGATTTGTCACCTCCAGACTGTCCAGAATTCTGCTGCAAGGATTTTAACCCACACCAGTAAAAGAGTACACATCACACCGATCTTAGCTTCCCTTCATTGGTTACCAGTGAAATTTAGAATGCATTTTAAAATTTTGGTTCTTACTTTTAGAGCCCTACAAGGACAGGTGCCTTGTTACATCTCTGACCTGTTACAGCTGCGTACGTCTTCACGTAGTCTAAGATCAACAGGTCAAAGATTTTTAGTTGCCCCCCACACACATTTTAAAACAAGAGGGGACCATTCATTTCAAGCTGTGGCACCTAGACTGTGGAATGCATTGCCTTCTTCCTTAGGCTGCCTGGACTCAGTGGAACATTTTAAAACACAGTTGAAAACTCTTCTATTTAAAGAGGCTTTTATCTAGAGTGTAGGGTTTGGCTGGTCTTTTGTGTATTTCTGTTTATTTTCATTTATACTTATTGTTTTTGTTACTTATTTTGACTAGAACTGTAATGTTGTGTATTTCCTATTTTTGTTGTGAAGCACTTTGTGATTTTTATCTATGAAAAGTGCTATACAAATACATTTTACTGACTTACTTACTTACTTTGACATATTAAAACTTCATGTCATTGTCACCTCAATCTGAATACACCACATTAGTTTTGTAACAGTGCGACTTATTAGTTAAAATTGATAAACCATTAAATCATTATTATTGGAGCATTTATATTTTACAGCTGTTTTGCCTAAAATCGCCTTAATAGGTCTTAAATGGCTTAGGGTGCATTCACACTTGTAGTTCGGTTAGTTTGGTTTGTTTCGTCCAGACCAGAGAACAAAAACAAAACATATAGTCCTGGTCTGCTTAGCGTTTACACTGGCATTTTTAACAGCGAACCTAAAGTTACTGAACCAAAGGCATTGGGAGACAGTCACAACCTGATTGGTCGGCTTATATGACGTAGGAGTTACAAAAAATTTAAAACAATGCTGTGTGCTGGATTAAATGCGATCATTTTATGCGTGTACATATGGCATTATTTTTACCAGCTGAGAACTCTTGAAGAGCTCATAAAATGTTCAAAACATTCAAAACAGCACCTGGATTTCCTCCATTGTATGCAAGAAATAAAGATCTGCTGCAAAAGAGACTGTAGTTCCATCGTCTGTACCGGCTAATGGGCAGCACAGGTCCATTGATGAGAAGAACCAGGTGTGCTTTTTGTGCGTTCTAACATTTTCGAGACATGCTCGGACCAAATATTGATGAGGCACTTACCTCCTCGTTGTTCCACGTTTGCCCTCTAACGTTAACGTTACTCATTTTGGATATACCGATCTTTCCTCATCATTAGATCAGCTGACTTGTAGCGTTGCATCTTGTGACATTACGTCCTGTTTTTGGTTCATTTAGTTTACATCTCTTTGGTCCGTGTTGTGTTCATATATCACTCGAACCGCACCAGGGTTCAGATGGCAGCGTTCACATATGTTCAAATTAACCGCACTAACCAAGCAATCGCACCAGGGTTCGTTTTAATCAAACCAAACATGACAAGTGTAAACGCACCCTTATCATCTTTGCGCTTGGCCCAGTATTGCTGTTTGCAGCTATATTTACATTAGTATTCAATAGAGTTCCTTCAAATCTTTACAAATACTTTAAGCTTTACTCTGACTGGTCTGGACGAGAGGAGGAGCTGGGGATGGAGGAGGGTAATGAGCTCCAGAGAACTGCGATAGCTGCTGATAATACTGAAAGAGCTTATATATGTATGCTGTGATAGACATTGAATCCATATAGGTAGACAGTCAGCTGATGCGAGCTTGACTAATCAATCACTGTACCCAAGTATCTATACTCATCCACCAGTTCAAGAGCTCTACCATTAATTACAGTAGGAGAAACAGAAATAACAAACTTTCCAAAGTCTATAATCATATCCTTGGTCTTAGCTTTATTTAAATTTAGGCCACAGTTTGTACACCAAGAAACAAAGTCCTCCACCACAGAACCATGCGATGTCTCCTCATTTGCTAAAAGGCTCACAATAACAGTATCATCCGCAAACTTCAATATATATCTCTTACCTAATGTAGTACTACAATCATTGGTATATAAAATAAAAAGCAGGGGCGAAAGTACACACCCTTGAGGAGAACCTGTGGAGGAACTGAGAGAGGGAACAAGTATTGCATATGGGGAAAACTTATTTTCTAGGGAATATGAAGCAAAACTTTATTATATAAAGGCATCTATGTAAAGCGCCACTGTCACTGCACGGCAATAGCATGTCGCGAGGAACGCACTGATCGGCCAGGCCGCGGCAACTGCAGGAATCTTTGGAGAGGCGGCTGAGGAGAGCGAGCCAATGGGGGCGCTCTAGAGAGACCGGTGAAAGACTTAAATTAGCATACTGAAGGCTATATAAGACCCTGTTTCACCATAGGTATCAGGTTTTTGAAAATTGACTGAAGCGATACCTGAGAAGCACGGCGCGGAACGCAATACTCATTCCCTCTCTCAGGGAACCAAGGTTACGAAAGTAACCGAGTACGTTCCCTATCGAGAGGTCTCATATTGCGTATGGGAACACAATGTAAATCGCTGTGCGTGCTGACTGACCCAAAATCCCCAATTGAAATGAGGGAAAGTCAAAAAACCTCTAGAGAGACCGACACAGGCGGGCTTCATAAGGGGAATGAAAAGAACTGGAAGAGTCGGTTCGTTAAACACTTGACCGGACACAGTCAGATCTATGGTACAGTGTAATGGTGCTTATGAATGACTGTATCATATAAACACAATATAAGCAATAGTGTTGCCAGGGCTCCAGATAGAGCCTTTAGACGGAGAAAAGCTGGGACCTCCAAATGCCTCTAGTGGAGTGGGCCTTAATGCCTATAGAACAGGTTAGGTTCTTAGACCTATATGCTAGCGAGATTGCATTCACTATCCAGTGTGAGAGTCTTTGTTTCGTGACAGCACAACCTTTAGTGAGGCCGGCGAAGCAAATGAAGAGCTGATCCGACTACCTGAAGGGGGTGGAGCGCTCTAGATACAATCTCAATGCTCTGACTGGGCAGACTAGGTTTGCGTCTTTTTCTCTGAGATGTGGGTAATGGAAGCAGTGTAATGACCTGTGTTCTGAAAGGAGTTGATAGCACTTTGGGTATCTGACCATGTCTCAGTTTGACAACAACCTTGGAGTTGTTGTGCCCGATCTCAAGACAGGAAGGACTCACTGAGAGTGTGTGTAAGTCACCCACTCGCTTAACCAAGGCCAAAGCCAGCAGAATGGCAATGACGGACGTACTCCAATCACAACTTCACCACTCACAAGCTCAGATGACAATGTTACTCTGTGTAAAGGAACAGACAACACATCCAACCCAATTCTTCTAACAAGAACACTAGTACCAGTGTCACTCGAAGATGAAAATGACAACATATTTTGCAATATAAAAGATTCCAAAGCTCCTGTATCTCTTAATATTGTCACTTGAACTTTTGTCTCTATACCAACTAGCGACGCATGACCATAGGTGATAAAAGGTGCATAATCATTTTTTAAAAGTTTACCTGCTTTAGGAAATCCTTCACACGACAAATTAACAGGATTTAATACAGGTGCCACAAGAGCAGCTGGTTTAACGCGAGGAGCTTTTCCACCTTTACTTGGCTTTAAGCACAGGGCACTCACTTTTCCAGTGCCCACTACCATGGCAGTAATTACAGATCAGAGACAAATTTCTGGACATACGATCTTTATCTTCAAAAAATTCATCCCTTTTCCGAAACTCAAAACTCTTGTGCGTTAAAACATAATCATCAGCTAATTCAGCTGCTTTAGCAGCTGTGTCAGCCTTCTGCTCATTTATATAGGTCGCAATATGAGCAGGTACAGAGTTTTTAAACAGTTCTAGCACAATTGAGTCAACTCTACAAATGTGGTTACCTCAGATGCCATACACCAGTGATTAAATGCAGTACTGAGCTCTCTAGCAAACTCAACATGAGCAACATTAACACCGCTGGAAAATGTTCTAAATTGTTGTCGGTACGCTTCTGGTACTAACTCGTACGCCTTTAAAACTGCTGCTTTTACAGTGTCGTAATCATTACAGTCTGCGAGTGGAAGATCCTGAGCCCTGCCAGTAAGCACGCACTGTAAAAGCAGTGTACGTTTCTTACAGGGCCAACCTCTTGCTTCCGCAATCTGTTCGAACAAGATAAAAAATGTATCCGGATCTCGTTCGTTAAATTTAGGCATTAAACGCAAGTTTCCCACAGTGTCAAATATTTTAGAATCACCCTGAAAAGAATCGTCTAAACCATAATTTATTCTGCCTTCTCATATCAAGTCCAAGCTGTATTTCTGCAGCTCTATATTTGTCTGGTCAGTTCTAGCTTTTTCACGCTCTGTTTCTAATTTTAAATGCTCATGTTCAAGCTGTAACAGCAACAACCTCTCTTGCTGTTCAAAAGTGAAAGAGCCAACATTTGGTTTAGTTTGACTAGCAGTAGCTGTATCAGACATTTCAACTAATATAGCTTGTTCTATCAAACATGTTTTAATTGTCTCTCTAATAGTAACCTCCTTTAACCTCTTATCTACAAGTTCTCTTTCATAATGATCCGCAATTTCAAACAACTGATCTTTTGTTAACGACTCAAGTAACACTTCAGAAGGAGAACTAATAAAATCTTCTGCGAGATTAGACATACTTCCCCCAAAATATACGTTACAATATACGTTGTACAAAGATGATACGTTGCTAGATGCACAAAGACATAACATGTATTAAAGTAAGAGTGCATATATATATAAAGTAACAGACACGACCAAAACCATAACAGAACAATAATGAAGACAGCGACCAAACTGGCACGAGGGGAGAGAGCGTGCGCTGTGATTACTGAAGGGAGCTGCTTATAATTGCCGGCATCAGCTCTAGCACAGGTGTAGATCATCAGTGATCAGGATGTCACTCACGCTAACTCCAACCTACGAGAAAAGGAACAAAGGACAACCAAACTTACACAATGGCCCTAATTTATCAAAAGTGCGTACACCAAATTTCCAGCCTACACCCAAAACCACGGTGACTTTGGGATTTATCAATATGGATGTTGGCGTGCGGCACGCTCAAATCCTACGCCAGCTCAGGAGGTGGTGTACGCATGTTTCAGTTAGTGCGAAAAACAATTCCTAACACCACAAAACGCACTGACAAAGATATGCTATATTATGACCCACTGTAAAAAACAACAACAACAACAGTAAACTTCGATGTTTATTTTTGTGCAACGTAGACTTCAATGTTTAATTTGTGCTACCAAAGCATTTGAGGCATGTATTCCTCCAGTTGCGAGCCTGTGCTGCAGCTGCACACGGACTGGGACTGAATAATTCAGACTGATAAAATATTAAAAATTACATTCTTCTTATTTTAAATAATAATAAAATAAATAATAACGGCATTCTTCTTTTCTAAATAACAATTAGCGTCATTAATAATACAAATCATTAAAAAAATATATAAAAAGAATCTTACAAATTATGCAACTATTAATGTGAATGAATGGTAGGCTACTCCACATCACATCATCATCATATCGTACACATGTGCCGTGATACGAAATTAAATGCTAATTGTTTCAAAACATGTTCTGTAATATAAAGCATTGTGATAGGTACTTTATCATCCAAACAGCTTTAAACTGCTGGAGTGCGCTTCTTAACCCCCACACTATTAACAGTACTTGTAATTTAGGTCCATATTTTTTATTTTATTTTTTTTGGTGCCTTTAATCCCAGACTTTAAACTCCCAAATAAAACAATTTCGTTTTTTTCCACTTCCCTGGTGATGGTCTCAATGGGCGTGTCTCAATCATCTCACTAGTCCACTAGTCAGGGCACTGATCAGGGCGTCATCCCATTGTTTATGTCCTCATCAGTGCCCTGACTAGTGGACTAGTAAGATGATTGAGACGCGCCCGATCTCCACGTCTGAGAAGTTTCGCTTCTTTGCTGTCTTCTGTTTGTCCATGGCGTAAAATGAGGGCGT